>NC_081420.1:40142267-40304767 GCF_949786415.1 Peromyscus eremicus
CCAGACTCCTTTATTATCACAAGTACCTGTTACACATTTTAAAGTCCCTGGTAGTGTCCTAGCCTTCCCTTCAAACCCTCTTCTACCCTAAACTCTCTCCAGCTCACAGACCTTCCCGGAACCCTGGCTGCTCTTCTCATAACCCTGCGTTCTTGATTTGTTTCTCTCTCTCTCTCTCTCTCTCTCTCTCTCTCTCTCTCTCTCTCTCTCTCTCTCTCTCTCTCTCTCTCTCCCCTTCTGCTCTGTTCTTGCTTCTCTCACTGTTGTCTCTATCCTCTGTCCCCTGCTATTCTTCTCTTTCTCACAGATCGCCCTGGCCACGTCCAGTCTGCTGGCTGTGTGACTCTTCCAGATGCCTCTGGCTGTTCTCTCCCTCTTATCTACGATAAAAACATTCCCTTTAACCACACCATGGAGCAGTCATACCATCAGTTTATACAACTATATTCTTTGTCAGTTTTATTTTTTTTAGCATGATATCTCTACAAGAGACTAGGAGTTAGACTCTCTGGTAGGTGGACAGATAGGAAGAAGGGACATGGTTAGGTAATAAAGGTGGAGAACTTCCAAAATGGCCAGCTTGTTTCTCACGCTCCAGACCTAACGGGCACAGAAGCCCGGCAGCTTCAAACAGAGGCCTTAAAGGCTTGTCTCCACCAGCAGGCCCTGCTGGACTGGCTCAACAGGTTCGAGGCCTGACCAGGACAGGTTACAGGTTACACACAGTTGTCAGCCAAACAACCTTGCGATCTTTTTCAAACTGACCAACTCTAAATTAGGGGAGGGAGACTATTGACTTTAAAACTCCAGTGCTGGAGAAGAGACTGGAATTTTTGGCTTTCCTAGTGTTCTGTCCCCCTTGCCCCACTTTGTAGAGGCTCTCTCTCTCTCCCTCTCCCCTTTCTGTGTGTGTGTATGTGTGTGTGTGTGTGTGTGTGTGTGTGTGTGTGTGTGTCTGTCTGTCTGTCTCTGTCTCTTTGTTTCTCTGTCTCTCTGTCTCTCTCTCTCTCTCTGTGAGTGTGCGTGCACGTTTGTGTGTGTGTGTGTGTATCTCTCTCTCTCTCTTTGTCTCTGTCTCTGTGTGTGTGTGTGTGTGTGTGTGTGTGTGTGTGTGTGTTTTCTCACTCCTGGTAAATGCCTTTCTTCAGCTGCTGATTCTGTCTGTTGCTGTTTGCTGCAGTATTTGAGATTTCTCTACCTGCTACCTCTTGCACTCAAGCTATTCCCTACCTTTTAATTCTTCAATTGGCAGAGAAAATGAACTTGATCAAGACCCCTAGAATGTGTCATCTAAGGCTAGACTTGAAGTTAAGACCCCCTGCTTCTGCAGTGATTATAAGTATGGACATGTTCTTTTGTTTCATTTTGTACTAATAGTATAATTGTAACAGGATGCTGTAATGCTCTTGACAATTGATGAAGTTGATACATGTATTTTCTATACAAATGAAAGCCTCTGAATTAATTAAAAATACTTGGGATGAGGCTGGAGAGTTGGGCCGGCAGTTAAGAGCACCTGCTGCTCTTGCAGAGACCCAGGTTCAGTTTCTAGCATTCATGTCAGGTGGCTCACAACTGCCTGTAACTCGAGCCCCAAAGGATCTGATGTTCTCTTGTGACCGCTTCAGGTACTTGCACACACACGACATAAACACATACTCACACACACACATAAATAAAAATGAATTTTAAAAATGTTTGGGAGGGCCTGAAGAAATGGCTCTGGTTCCGAGCACTGGCCGCTCTTGCAGAGGACCTGGGTTTAGTTTCTAGCACCCATCTGCCAGCTCACAGTATCAGGAACTCCAGACCCAGGGGACTCCAACACCCTCTTCTGGCCTGTGCAGGCATCAAGCATACATGTGATACACGTACATACATGCAAGCGAAATATTCATACACATAAAATAAAAATAACCAAATGGATTTGGGATAGCTAGCCAAAGCTATTATCCAAGATCAGTGAATATGGCACAAGAACCAAAGTAAGCTGCCACCCAATGGTCTTTCACTTGGTTCTTGGGGCTCAACACAGTCAATATCTCATGAGCCTCTGGGTCTCATCTCTCCCAGACATCTGCCACTGTAGTGATCCCTGAAGTTTTCCTCACAGGGATTATAAACCTGTCCTTAGCATTCATGGAAGACTGGTACCAGGAATTCCCTGTTAACCTTTTTAATTTTATAAAGAAGCCCTCCAATAATAGTTTCTCAATGGGTTCTTGGACAATGCAGCCTGGTTCCCACTGAGACAGTGATGGGAGACCCAAATCCACCTCTGAACCTTACTTTCTTTTTTTTTTTTTCTTTGTTTTGTTTTGTTTTTTTTTCGAGACAGGGTTTCTCTGTGTAGCTTTGTGCCTTTCCTGGATCTCGCTCTGTAGACCAGGCTGGCCTCAAACTCACAAAGATCTGCCTGGCTCCCCTCCCAAGAGCTGGGATTAAAGGCATGCTCCACCACCGCCGGGCGAACCTTACTTTCTTGACCAGAGTGGTAAGAAGTGCTCCAGGATCAGGCCTACAGGAGCCTCAGGGCCTCTGCATTTATGATTTCACAGTGTAGGGACGTGGAGGTAGGAGGATCAGATTTTGAGACTAGTCTGGGCTATATGACCCCTCTCTCGACAACAAACAAACCAACAAACCAAAGGTGAAGACAAGGACCAAATAAAGGCTATGAAATATCAATTAGGAGAAACTTCAGCGTATCACACATTTCTAATAATAGGTGGACAGCTCCCCTATTGGGGCGGTGACTTGGAAGCATAATGCGCTCATAAGCTCTTTCCAAATGGAAAGGGGATCTAACTCAGGAGATACAAAAACATCCAGTCATGCTCTATGTTTAAAGAGAAGAAATTTGGGCCAACAAGATGGCTTAGAGGGTAAAGGCATCTAAGGACCTAAATTCCATTCCCAGGACCAGTATGTTAGAAGAAAGAACCAACAAGTTGTCTCTGATCTTCACACATGTCCCCTCCAAAGAAAAAACAAACAAACAAACAAATAAACAAGTATACAAAAAAGGCAAAAATAAAGTATATTTTTTATATTTTTATAAATATATATATTTTATATTAAAAATAAAGTATAAAATTTTTAAGTTAGTGTATCTTCCAGCGTTTCTACTACTGGGTATTCTTCTTTGATGCCCTATACTAGCATACTGATAATTTTTAATGTGTTACCCCCTCCCATTTTTGACCAGTAGTGATAAAGTGGAAAAGCAAGTTTGAAATTTTTATAAGCAAATTTATTAGGGACTTGTTCTCCCTTTTTGACAATAATCACATTTATCCTTCCCTTCTTATGCGTAATTAAGTAGCTGAACGGGAAAGGTCCTAGAATGTAGGTGCCTCACGAAGCCTTCTGAAACACAATGAAAAACTAAAAGTTAAAAATTAGTGGTGTGGCGCTTACAGTTTCTGTGGTGGTTTGAATGAAAATGGCCCCCATTGGCTCATATATTTGAATGCCTGATCGCCAGCTGGTGGAATTGTTTAGGAAGGATTAGGAAGTGTGGCCTAGTTGGAGGAGATGTGCCAGTGGGGATGGGCTTTGAGGTTTCCAAAGCCCATGTCCTTCCCAGTTAGTGCTCTCCCTCCCCTCTCTCTCTCTCATGCTTATGCATTAGATGTAAGCCCTTAGCTACTGTTCCAGCACCATGCCTGCCTGCTTGCTGCCATGGTCCCCACCAGGATGGTCATGGACTAATGCTCTACAATCATGATCCCCAAATTAAATGTTTTCTTTTATAAGTTGCCTTAGTCATGGTGTATCATCTGACAACAGTACCACACACCAATAGGATATGCAGAAGAGATGGAGGAAGCAGGAGGCTTACAAGTTTGGGACCAGCCTGGGCTACACATTTTGCCAGGCATGGTGATGGATCTCTGAGTTCAAGGCCAGTGTACAAAGAGACTTCAAGCTTCTGGAGCTACACAGTAAGATCATCTCAAACAAGCAAGCAAACAAAAAACAACAACAAAATTTAAAAAAAAAAGGGGGGTGGGAAGGGACGGCCAGGCATAAAATTTCAACACTAGAGAGGCAGAGGCAAGAGGATCAATGTGAGTTTGAGGCTACCCTGATCTACATATCAAGGTTCCATCCATCCAGGGCCAGAGTGAGATCCTGGCTCAAAAAGCAGGGAGAGGGGGCTAGAAGAAGGCTGGAGATGTAATTTAGTGGTAGAGTGTAGATAGAGTTTTCCTGCCTGGCCCACGGTCAGAGCAAATCTCTCTCACCTGCCAGTCCCACAGCCGCTCAGACCCAACCAAGTAAACACAGAGACTTATATTGCTTACAAACTGTATGGCCATGGCAGGCTTCTTGCTAACTGTTCTTACAGCTTAAATTAATCCATTTCTATAAATCTGTACCTTGCCACGTGGCTCGTGGCTTTCCAGCATCTTCACATGCTGTTTCTCATTGTGGCAGCTGGCAGTGTCTCTCTGACTCAGCCTTCCACTTCCCAGCTTTATTCTCCTCCTTGTCCCGCCTACACTTCCTGCCTAGCCAATGGCCAATCAGTGATTTATTTACCAACCAATCAGCAATACACTTGACATACAGACCATCCCATAGCAGTAGAGTGCTTACTTAACATGTGTGTGGGACCCTAGGTTCAATCCGTAATATACATACTTATTATTATATATGTTATAATATATATATTACCTTAAAAACCCATGTTTCCGTATTAAATGAGTCTTTAAGGTAGCTCAAAGTACAGTTGTTGCAAACACACTAAACAATATTCAGATTTTGAAAGTGGGAAGTTGATGGGCAGTATTATAAAATGACCCTGTTGGAGTCCCACTACCCTTCTGATTATGAAGTAAAAAATAAGATTTGATTAATCTTATAAAATCTATAGAATCCTGTTTCTCACAAGCCTGACCTCTGCCACTAAAAATATTTAGTACATGGGGAAAGGACAATTTTGTTATAAAGACATTTAAAAACGCTATAATGTTAAAGGTTATCTATCTTTTGAGCCAGGGAGTGGTGACGCATGTTTTTAATCCTAGCACTTGGGAGGCAGAGGCAGGTGGATCTCTGAGTTCAGGATGGAGCCAGGGCTACACAGAGAAATCCTGTCTCAAAAAACCAAAGAAGTCGTTTATTTCGTAAACAAGATTTATTTATGTATCTCATGTGGATGGGTGCTTTGTCTGCATGGACGGCTGCACACCCGAAGGCATCAAGCCCCACAGGATGACAGAGTTGGTTGTGAGCTGTCATGGGGGGTGCTGTGGATTGAACCTGGGTCCTCTAGAAGAGCAGCCAGTGCTCTTAACCACGGAACCATCTTCCCAATCCCTAAAAAAAAATTTTTTTTGCATTTATTTACTTATTTGTGTGTGCCATGGCACGCATGTGGAGGTGACCCTGGGAGCTGGTTCTTTCTTTCCCCCCTGTGGTTCCCAAGGACTGAACTCATGGCAAGAGCCATCTCTCCAGCCCTGTTCTTGATTATTCTAACTTTAGGTAAAATATGCCCCTCTCTTCAGGCGGTCAGCCACAGTGTTGAGACTTGGGATGCCCCAGTCATTGTTGTTATAATTTTTTGCATACTTCTCCCATTCTCTGGATGCCTGGGCTCAGATACTTCTCAGAATGCTGTCTAGTTAGTGTCTGTTATTAGCAACCCTCACTCCTCCAGGTGCCCCTTGGGCTGGAGAGTGAACTCAGAACAAGCCAGTAGCAGTGTGCATGTGCTATTAGTAAGATGCAGGTGCAGACTCCCTTCTACAATATGTAATACAAAAGGGCCTCTGTCCGTCTCCCACACCCCATCAGAGACAGGAAGCCAGTAAGCTGGAGGCTAGCCTGGGTTCCATAGAATCCTTTCAAAAACTAAAGTAACAGCAACAATAATTAAAAAATTATGTAATTTAAATAAACCCAACACACATAAGGTTGCCCAAACAGCAATGCAATAAGTATCAGCTGTGGAAGTGGCTCCTTTTTTGTTTCCTTCATTGTGTCTGCATGAAGAAATTTGGTCACAGCTCTATTTCTCTTGGTCCTGCTTTTCAGGTGTTAGGGGTCAGGAGTGGGCAGGCCATTCCTTTCCCTAGCAATTCCGATGTGTGAGAAGAATCATGCAAGAAAAAAACCAAGAAGAGCTGTTATGGCAGGTAGATGAGTACCTGGACAGCACGAGCAGATAAATTCGCCCTCGCTTCCATACTGGTTCTCGATTTCGTCGCAATTCTCCTGTTTGAGACTCTTGAGTGCTGAAATTTACAAGCATGAGCCACCACACTCAGCTAGTGCATCTACAGTTAGGGCCCCCAGAAATAAAAGAAAGCCGGCGTGTGTCACAGAGGCACACTCTGTTGATGATCCTCTAAAGAAGGTTGGGCAGGAGCAACTGCTGGTGTGCACACAACTCCCTCCTCCGTGCGCGCTGCACAAAAGAGGAATGGTGATCCTCAGGATTCTTTAAAGAGCCAGACCAGCGGGCTCTGCAACACAGAACTGGCTTTTCAGGCAAGATGATGGAGGTTTAGGGGGAAATTCAGGAATCAGGGAAGCGACCTCGGTAATTTCCAGAGACTGCGGAGGCAGGCGGGCTCTTGCCTAGATCTAGCAAGCAGCATCCAGTGCCTGCAGGTGCGCAGGAATGCTGTGTGTCTGTCCATTAGCTTGTGCCTTCCATGAAAACCTTTCGGGGGATGCTGGTTCCAGGTGAACCCGGGAAAGGTCACGTGGGCACTTCCAGATTCTTGGACGCACCGCCATGCGCGCTCCCGCGCGTCCCTCTGTAGAGTGTGCACAGCCATCACAGAGAAAGCATGCTCCAGTGGCGCAATCGGTTAGCGCGCGGTACTTATACAGCAGTATATGTGCGGGTGATGCCGAGGTTGTGAGTTCGAGCCTCACCTGGAGCATGTTTTCTTCCCTTTCCGGTTCAAACATGTTTGAAAATGCATTTTTCCTTCCAAGGAAACAAGAAATCGTAAATATTTTCCATGGTGCGAACACACAAATACCTATGATAAAGAGCATCTGATCCAACTCAAACGTGAGAGGAAAACCACCAGTCGATAGGTTAATTTAATTAAACCTGTAAGCTAACTTTTAGACAGGCAGAAGTGCTTTCCCCTCCCCCACCCCACGCCAGGGCAGGATTCTTCAGCTTTTGGGGACTGAGTCAGTACCTGGTAACGCTAACACTGGTCTTATGTTCTGCTATTTCTACAAGTCTTGAAGTGAGGCCTAAATCTACAGTTGTGCTCAGTCCCTATTTTAGAAAAGCCTCACCACCTATTTTAGAAAAGCCATCCTGTATAACCCCTACACTGGACAGACTGAAGCAGGAAGACTGCCGGGAGATGAAGGTCAATCTGGGATACATAACTGAGTTGCAGGCCAGCCTGGGGTACAGAGTGAGATAAACTTAACCATCCCAGTTCCATCCTTGTCAGTTTGGCTCTTATAACATCTCCGTAAAACATAATTTATCTTGTAATAAAGAAAATTACAAGACCACAATCCACCTGACGTGAAAGAACTAGTCTACATACAATTGAAAATGTGCTAACCCTTGTAGACGCCATTCTGGGACAGACGGCCATGCTCAGCTATTCACAAAAAGAATGTTTCTGCCTCTGATCAAAGTCCCTGATACTTCTGAGCTCAGAACCAAAGTGAGTTAACCTTAACAAACTCTTATCTGAAATCTGCCTCAGGGCATCCTGAGATTGTAGAAAATGCTATTGTTTATTGAGCATGCTCAGAGTTTCAAAAGTTTGACTCCCTGGTGAGCTGTACCTGCTTGGTGCGGATAGCCAGTCCCCAAAAGAAACAAACTGTTGCTGGAATCTTAAGTCGGTCTTATAATAAAAACCCCGGAACCAGATATTGGGGTAAATGCTGAAAGATTAGAGAGACAAAGGAACAAGCCACTGCCAAGTCTCACCTCGACAGCTCCAGGAATCTTCTGACTTAAATGCCTCTGTGTCCTCAGCTGAGAAGCTTCAGCCAAAAAGGGATCCTCAGTTGAAAAAGCTCTAGTTCCTGTCTTCTCATGCCTTATATACCCTTCTCTGCCCAGCCATATCACTTCCTTCTTAGTCCTGGGATTAAAGGCCTGTGTGCTTCCCAAGCAAAGGCATGAGATCTCAAGTGCTGAAATTAAAGTCATGTAATTCGCAAGTACTGGGATTAAAGGTGTGTGCCACCACTGCCTGGCATCTATGTTTAATCTAGTGGCTTGTTCTGTCCTCTGATCCTCAGACAAACTTTATTTGGGTACACAATATATCACCACAAGGAACCCATACAGGTGTCCCTCTCTATGAGACCCACAACCAGGGCACCTTGATTTTGAAACACTGACATGCCTACTGCCAATGCCTCAGTGCAGACACTTGCTTTCCTGTCTTGAAGTATGTCTAATTAATTCTACTTATACCTTCTGTTTTTGGGGAACTCCCTCACAGCTTAAGCATCACCATCTGGTCAACCCTGTTCCCAGCATGATCACTCCTTCCCCAGAAGAGGAAGTAAAGTACCTATATGATGTTTATGGTTTGCCTGATATCATGTAACTTAAATTTTATGGAGTAAAGTGAACAATACTTTAAGAGTGAGAGAAAACTATTAATGTCTTGGGAGAGGGGAAAGGAAGGATATTTAATACATGTGTTTACACACACAAAAGTATTCCTAGCAAAACAGAGGGGGAAATGTTTATGAAAAGGATAGTCTTTTTTTTTTGTGGGGAGGGAGTTGGTTTTTTGAGACAGGGTTTCTCTACATAGCCCAGGCTGTCCTAGAACTCACTATGTAGACCAGGATGGCGTTGAACTCACAGAGATCTGCCTTCCTCTGCCTCCAAGTGCTGGGATTCAAGGTATGTGCCATCACACCTGGCACTTTAAAAAAAAAAATTCTTTAACATTTTTTAAATTTACATTTTATGTTAAATTTATATTTTCTGTGTATGTATTTATATTTTCTGTGTACCACATGCTTGCCAGGTACTCTTGCAGGCTGGAAGAGAGTGTCAGATCACCTAGAACTGGGGTTTCAGAAATGTTGTAAGGCTCTGTGTGGTTCCTGGGAATCAAAACCATGTCCTCTGGAAAAGTACAGCCAATGCTCTTAACTGCTGAGCCATCTCTCCAATCACAATCTTTTGTAGTAGACAGTCATATATGTGTCCATAGCTGCTGTTCTTTACCTGTCTTCCTCCATTGCTCTCTGTGTTCCCTGGATTTTACTAAATGGTCTTTCTAATAACAGTTCTTTAACTTCATTTTCCTGATTGATATGAGTATCAATCTTCATCACAAGGCACAGTAATACTAAGAGATAGCCCTGAGGATCTCTTGTGCTCCATACATATCCTTCTTTACCTTTCAGTGGAGTAATAGTCCAAGTTCTTTTTGGTGTCAGGGTAAATCACTCTAGTCAGACCAACTGCCTTCTTGGCCTGTTGACTCAGAGGTATGAGGAGGTTAAAGTGACTGGGTGGCAGTCTTTTCTTTCAGGTCAGTGTGCTCATTATTACATCTTTTAAGGGAAGCATCATCCCTTAAAAGCTAAGACTACAAGCCAGAAGAAGATGCAGTTGTGGGAACAGGAACCACAGTTCTGCAAGTGGGTCACTAGGAGTCACAGTGAATGGTGCCACTTTCATTTTTATCTGGATCTTGAAATCCTGGTAGTGGGCAAAATAGCACTATATACCAGATGCTGATCCAGAACACACATTGCCACCTAGAAAGTCTTGTCCCAGCCCTGCAAAGCACTTACTCCCAGCTGGTGTCACCCTGTTAAACCGCTGCTTCAGGATGGCAGGGAATGGATAAGGCCAGAGAATTAACAACTGTGGGCCAGTTGCCTGTAATTGGACATTTCCTGTTCCGACCGCCTGTTTCCAAATACCAGGCAGCTGCTTCCCAAATTACCACAGAGGCTTATATTAATTATAAATGCTTAGCCAATAGCTCAGGCTTGTAGCTAAGTAGCTCTTACATTTTAAGTTGACCCATATTCCTTATTTATGCTCTGTCACATGGCTGTACCTTTATTAGCAAGGCATGTTCATCTCCTGCTCCCTCTGCATCTAGCTGGCAACCCTCTGACTCTGCCCTTCTCCTTCCCGTCATCCTTAGATTGGTCACCCTGCCTACACTTCCTGCCTGGTGACTGGCCAATCAGTGTTTTATTAAACCAATTTGAGTGACAAATCTTCACAGTGTTCAAGAGGACTATTCCACAGCATTTCCCTTTTTTGTCTAATTAAAAAGGAAGGTTTTAACTTCAATATAGTAAAACTATATAAAACAAGAACAGTTATTAAGTAAGAATTACAGTAACACTAATTCATTTGCATTTGGTAAAATTAGAGAAAATACTTTATTATCTATCTTATCTTGGTCAGTCTAAAGCTTTGTATCTAATTTACTTTCTATTTCTATAACCAAGGAAAACTATAATTATATCTATTTAGTTTTCAACTCCATCAAAGACCCCAGAAGGGTGAAATGTTGCATAATGGTAGGGACATCAGGCTTCCTGGACAGTTACCCAAAGTTCCTCTTTAATGTCTGGGCATCCAACTCTGGCCTACAGGCCTAGTATATCTGACAGACTTTCCTATGAAGAAGAGAAGTTTGAAGGACTATCCCACCTTGTCTTGGCAAAGTTTGGCAGTTACCTTTGTTGAGTCCTGCTGGTCCAGTTTGGACAGCAACTGTCAGCAGTTGAGGCAAGGGCAGTTTCTTTGCCCATATGGCTAGCTTTTGCCATAAAGAAAACAAACTCCACATGGAGTTTCTTTGATGCCCATCATCTTCCTCTTTGAAGTAATTGGTGCTGCCAGGAGCAGACATGTCTCACTGTCATGAAAAGTCTAAGTTCTTAAAATATTTTAAATGCTATGTTCTGTAGGTCTTTGAAGTGTTTGAAGATTGCCTATCTAATTGAAATATATCTCTGTATGACCTTGAAAACCTAACTACTATGACTATAAGTTTGTTATTATAGATGACTATTCATCTAGTTATAGTTACAGCTTTCCTTGTTAACAAATTCAGAAAAGGAACTCACAGAAGAGGTATAAAGTGTGTAAGGTTGAGAGACCTAAAAAACTAGTTTTGGGTTGGTAAAGTAAGTTAGGATAGAAAGTGAATTAGGTACAACACTTTGGACTTACCAAGATAGGATAGGTAATGGAGTGTTTTTTGCTGAATTTGTCAAATGATAATGGACTAGACATTGTTAATGTAATTATTGCCTGTATATATTTATATATTGTTATTATAGTTATTGTATAAAGTTTCTCTATGTTAGCTAAAACCTTTGTTCTTTATTTAGACAAAAAGGGGGAAATGTGTGATATTTTGTTTGTGTTTTGATAAATAAAGCTTGCTTGGAGTCAGAGGGCAGAGCTAGCCACTAGTTAACCACAGAGGTTTGGAGGACTGTAGAGACAGGGACAGGAAGTGATAAGGCAGGTCTGAGACAGGATCTTACCCCTTTTGGTTGGAGGAACTGAAGAGATAGGGAGTCATAGGTGGCTGCTTCCCTGCTTCTCTGATTTTTCAGGTTTTTACCCCAATATCTGGCTCCTGGTTTTTATTGATAAGATTAATTAGATTTATGCATCAGTTGCTGGACTATTTTAATGACAAAACAATTCTCTGGGCAGAAGCATGATGTCTGGAATATCAAGACAGCAAACAGGTGCTCCCTAAGTCCCATATGCTAACTTTGGCAGAGGAATTGCAGGCAATTGAAGGTAAGTTGGTATCCACATTTGTAGGTGGAAGTTTCTCTCCCACCTGCCTGTGTTAAGACCAATTAGGATTTATGTTCTACACATTTACATCTATTTCAGGTGGGATAAAAGCCTTCCCTTCCCATGATTGAAGTGAACAAATGCAATCAAACTTGCCACTAGGTAGCTATGACCCTCTAGGGAACACCTCAGCATTGGTTCTACTGTGGGGAGACTGGACAATTAGAAACTGGAATTAGTGACTGAAAGTTACTGCTGCTGAACCCACGCAAAACCTGTATCTGGATGGACATAGTGGCACACACCTCTAATCCCAGCACTCACTAGGCAGAGGCAGGCAGAACTCTGTGAGTTTGAAGCCATCTTGGTCTACATTGTGAGTTCCAGGCTAGCCAGGGCTACACAGTGAGACCTTGTCTCAAACAGTGAACCTTATATATGTGTCACCATAGTAATTTTTTTCATAAACCCATGAACAATGACATGGGTGACAGAGGGAAGTTGCCTGGTGGTACTCACAGGACAGGTCGTCCTATGCACTGAATTATTAAAATCTCCTACTGGATTTATCCTTTGGTGACTATTCAACGTGAAACACAAATATCTGTTTTTCCCCCAATTCACAGAGGTCTAGCCATATACTTCCCCTACCCCCAAATGTTCGCATCACCATTGTCTTCTTCTTCTTCTTCTTCTTCTTCTTCTTCTTCTTCTTCTTCTTCTTCTTCCTCTTCTTCTTCCTCCTCCTCCTCTTCATTTTCCTCCTCCTTCTTGTCCTTTTCCTCCTCCTCCTCTTCCTTCTAAACCAATTTCCTAATCATGTTTCAAGTCCTTGGTCACCTAGTCAAACCACTAGCTACACCTCAGAAACTGGTACATAACTGACCTTCTAGCCATTTCTCTTGCCAAGTAAAATGCTTCACCAGTTCACTGCTCACAGTTATGCCTAGTGAGATTTCTTATATGACTACATTGTAGAATGTCCAAGGTAGAGAGTAAGTGCTACAGCTACCCACTTTCTGTTGTTGCCTGCATACAATGTATAGTCATGTATAAATGCAGGCCTGAGTCTTCTCTTCCTCCATCAGCTTATTATAAACAACTGCCTGTGAAGTCACACTTCACGTGGTAAGAGAAAAGAGCACTGCATGAGTGACACTGTGGATATTTTGCTTTCTTCTTTATTGAAATCACATGTGCGTTCAGGGCCTGATAACACCTAGAACACTTCCATTGGATGATGGAGTGTGGTTGTGAACATCTACCTTTGTGTCTTGATCAGTCAGATGACACCTACTTCAACAGGTTGCATGTTAACTTGGTAACCCACAGCCAAGAGGTCATTTTCCACTAAGACCTAATAGAAAGCTATGGTGTTTAATTTGATTATCAACTTTCAGGACCTAGAATCACCCGAGAAACAAGTCTTTGGAAATACCTGTGAGGAAATGTCTAGATTAGATTAATGGAAGAGGGTAGACCCACCCTAAATGTGGGCAGTATCAATTTATGAAGTGGAGTCTCAGACTGCATTAAAAAAGCTAGTTTAACATGCATATTCATTGCTTTCTGCTTTCTGACTATGTAAATGATATGACCAGCCACCTCCTATCACCATATCTTCCCTACATGATAGAGATGGTTTGTAGGTGGATTTTTTTTCTCTCCCACCAGCCAGCTCCCAAATAACCACATGGAGACTTCTTAATTATTATGAAAACTTGGCCAATAGCTTAGGCTTGTTTCTAATTAGTTCTTATAACTTAAATTAGCCCATATCTTTTAATCTACACTCTTTTATGTGGCTCGATTACCTTTACTTTGTAAATCCCATGCTGCTTGCTCTGAGTCCCTGGTGTCTCATCACAACTCTGCCCTTCTTTTTCCCAGCATCCTCTGTGCCTGGAAATCCTGTCTAGTTATTGGCCATTCAGCTCTTTATGAAACAAAATGAGTAACACATCTTCACAGTGTACAAAAAGATTATTTCATAACATTTCCCCCTTTTGGTCTAAATAAAAATTAAAGGTTTTAACTCTCATAGTAAAACTATATACAATAAGAACAACTATCAGGTAAGAATTGCATTTACAATGTTTAGTCCATTTGTATTTGGCATATTTGGGGAAATAACTTCATTATTTATTCTATCTTGATGAGTCTAAAGCTATGTACTTAATTTGCCTTCTATCATAACTAAGGAAAACTGCAACTATAACTACCTAGTCTTTAACCCCATTGAAAACCACAGAAGGATATAATATTACCTGAGCAAACAGGAAGTACAGTGCAAGCCAATCCAAAACTAAAATATGACAGAGACATCTGGATAGTAACCCCAAGATTCTTCTGTAACATTGGGGCATTCATCTTTGGCCTACAGGCTTGGAATATTGGACAGACTTTTCTGTGAAGTAGGAATTTTGAAGGACAGTCCTGCTTTGTCTTGGCAAATTTTGGCAATTGCTGTGGAATAATCCTCTTATACACTGTAAAGATATGTCACTCAAATTGGTTTAATAAAACGCTGGTTGGCCAGTATCCAGACAGGAAATATAGGTGGGGTAACCAGGCTAAGAATTATAGGAAGGAGAAGGGCAGAGTCAGGAGTCTCCAGCCAGACCCAGAGGGAGCATTAGATGAAAGTGCCATGCTAATAAAAGTGCGGCCATGTGGCAGAGCATAAATAAGGAATATGGGTTAACTTAAAATGTAACAGCTAGTTAGTGATAAGCCTGAGCTATTGGCCAAGCATTTATAATTCATGTAAGCCTCTGTGTGTTTATTTGGAACTGTGCAATTGGGACTGCAAGCATCCATTTACATATGGCATTCCAACATGTGGCTGAAATTTCCACATAAAACCTGAAAAAGCTTGAAAAAGGATTCTAGACACACAAGAATGGAGTCAAGCACAGCTTCTTGGTAACCATCTTTTCTCTGGCAGGCTCTGTTTGCTGGTGATGAGCAGAGGTACAGCTCTTTTAAGAGACAGCTTCCTGACTCAGTGTTAGCAGCAAAAACCATAGTATGGACCCAAAAATTTCCCAGAGTTTGGCTGGTAAACATGATTCCCAGAACTGGTAGTAAACATACCTCCTTCATAAGACTAGCCTCTCAAGGAACCAAGGAGTGGGGCAGAACCACCTATGAAAATTGCTGCTTTGGTTCCAGCCATGCTGCTTAGCAGTTTAAAGACTCATATGGTCAGAAAAAGATAGAGATATGCAGTAAAGACAGATTCAGGGGGAAAAAACCCTCTCAGCTGGTTACAGTATGTTTAAAAATATATGTAGGCTTGGGAGAGAAAAGAAAAAGGGTAGAGAAAGTCCTTAAAAAAGGAATAGAGTAATAAAAATATGACAAGCTTCATCAAGATGGAAAAATACACAGAGTCTGGATTATGTCTTTAAAATTTTTGGCTGCTGAGAGACCTTGGATTATGAAAACTTCTGTATTAGATCAACCTATATATTTTAAAATTATCTTAACTTCAAAATTTAAGTCAAAAGATATGTTACTTTGGGGGAGAGGTTATGCTTTTGTTTCCATGGGAAATGAGAGGTTGTGGATTCATTCTGAATTAAGAAAATTCAGTTTTGATGGGGGAAGACTCCCTGAAAAATCCCTGATGGGAATGGATGGTCCAAATGATCCAACATTATTGAACGCTTCTGTTGCAGTTTCCTCTGAGTTCTGCATCCAGAATGATTACAAGGCTACTGGCTGAGCTATCTAGCCTCACAGAATTCTCCAGTTAGAACTTGACCATAATCCTGAATTTTCTTAGGGTCCCCCAAAGATTACCAGTGCCCCCAATCAACAGGAAGTAGTCTTGAAAACTGTGCCCACATTCCCCGCCCCCCAAATGGGTTATAGATATTTATTTACATTTTAGGGAATTGGTTGCAAGTTGTTATGGGTAATGGTCAAGAAAAAAGCTAAACAAAGGAGATTAGATTCAAGGATCTTGTTCTAAAAGAAAAGGGGGGGATATAGAAATGATAGAATGAAAGGGTAGATTATTGAGCCTACTTTAATCCAAAAAACAACTATTAATCTTATAGATTTTACATTGGTATGGATTTTAGTTTATTGTTAAAAATTTAAAGTTAATTTTGTTATGTGTATATTTCTACTCTTGCTTAAGATATTTTGTTTATAGGACTCATTTAAAATGTAATGTATAATTAAGAAATACAGATTAATAGTCACCTACAATAATCAAACTTTTAGCCATGTTAGTTAGGTTTTCTAGGTATACAGAGATATATTTCAATTAGATAGGCAATCTTCAAACACTTCAAAGACCTACAGAATATGGCATTTAAAATGTTTTAAGAACTTAGACTTTTCATGATAGTGAGACACATCTGCTCCTGGCAGCACCAATATACTCCAGAGAAGATGATGGTCATCAAAGAAACTCCATATAGAGTTTGCTTTCTTTATGGCAAAAGCTAGCCATGTGGGCAAAGAAACTGCCCTTGCCTCAATTGCTGACAGTTATTGTCCAAACTGGACCAGCAGGACACAAAAAAGGTGACTGCTGAACTTTGCCAAGACAAGGTGGGACAGTCCTTCAAAATTCCCTTCTTCATAGGAAAGTCTGTCAGATATGCTGGGCCTGTAGGCCAAAGATGGACACCCCAATGTTGCAGAGAAACTTCGGATAACTGTCCAGGTAGCCTGATGTCCCTGTTATTACATAATATTTCATCCTTCTGGAAATTTTGATGGAGTTGAAGACTAGATAGTTGTAGTTATAATTTTTCTTATTTATGATAAAAGGACAAATTAAATATAAAACTTTGGACTCACCATGATAGAATGGATATTTAAATATTTTCTCTGATTTTGTCAAATACAAATAGACTGGATATTGTAACTGTAATTCTTACTTGATAACTGTTTTTGTTGTATATAATCTTACTATGTTGAAGTTAAAATCGTGCTTTTAATTAAACAAGAAAGGGGGAAATGCTGTGGAATAATCCTTTTATACACTGTAAAGATTTATCACTTGAATTGGTTTAATAAAACATTGATTGGCCAGTATCCAGGCAAGAAGTATAGACAGGGTAACCAAACTAAGAATGATGGGAAGAAAAAGGGCAGAGTCAGGAGTCATCAGCTAGACCCAGAGGGAGCGGGAGATGAATGTGCCATGCTAATAAAAGTGCGGCCATGTGGCAGAGCATAAATAAGGAATACGGGTTAACTTAAAATGTAAGAGCTAGTTAGTAATAAGCCTGAGCTATTGGCCAATCATTTATAATTCATATAAGCCTTTGTGTGTTTATTTGGGACTGGGTGGTCAGGACAGGAAACATCTGTTTACAGGCAATCACTTTCTTTTGCGCCTGCTTGTCCAATTTGGACAACATCAGCAGCTGAGGCAAGGGCAATTTCTTGCCCAGTTGTTGGGGACCGATTCCGGACAGTGGTGTCCTTACTTTATCAAACCTTACAAAGGCAGGAAGTTCCTGGCCTAACCGCGGGCTGTACAACTTCCTGGAGTACCTGCTAATCAGCCAGCTGCAGGGGCCTGGGACCAAAGCGACCTCACCCTCCCTTAGGAATTTTCCATCCTTCTCTCCGTGCTTCCCCTGTTCCCCCTCCCTGCCTGAAGCCCTGTTTATAAGCCTCAAAACCCAGTCAATAAACGGAGACCTCGACGCAACTCAGACTGACTCTGTCTTCCTTTACGCGCCTGGTCTCCTTTCTCTCTCGCCCCCATTGATCTTTCAGGAGGTGCCTCCTCGGGTCTCATCAAATAACCTGGCCCGCGGGACCGGGCAAGTGGCGCCCGAACGTGGGGCTCGAGGCACGGTGACCTGCCGGACGACGGACAACGGAAGGGGCCCCGGAGAGGATCAGGGTAGAGACGCCCGGACTGCATCACTCGTGCAACGCGGGAGAGTCTTGAGGTAAGTATGTCGTCCCATCGATCATGGGCAAAAATTTATCTAAAGAGGCTGTTTTTCTAAAGGAGATGAAAAGGTAATCTTAGGGAGAGAGGAATAAGAGTTAAGAAAAAGGATTTGATAAAATTCTTCCAATATGTGGAGGAGAAATGTCCCTGGTTAGTGATTATGGACCAGGAATTCACCCTCTGACTTGGAACAAGGTTGGAAAAGATATTAACAAATTAATCAGAGATAGGGAAAATGTCCCCGATGCCTTTTTTAGTTTTTATGGTGTGATTAGAGATGTTCTAAAGGAAGCAGAGGGAGATGGGAGTGTTTCACATTTACTAGCCCTTGCAGAGGATTTTCTCTCAAACTCCCCCTGCCTGACACCCAAGGGTCCAGAGGTTTATTGACATCTACCAGTAAGAGCACTCTCTGTCCTGTCTGTGTCTCTGTCATGTTACTTTTGTTTTGTACCGGTCGATCGATTTGTACTTTGCAGGCTCTCACTGGGGCAGACGTGTCCGGACAGTGAACCTGGCGGCGAAGGGAGACGTCCCAGAGCCCTAAAGCCACCTCAGAGGTGACGATTTGGTTTAGGAGCATCTTTGGGTATCTTCCCCCACGATGGGAGGAAGTGCCACTTTGTATTTTGTCCCGGGAATTTGTCAGAGCCATTTTGTGGGTTTTTTTGTATGTTTTGTTGTGATCATTGTTACTTTACTCTCTCCTTCTCTTCCAAGAAAAAAATTTTTTTTAACTAAACGAAAAAAGGGGAACTGCTGCAGGCCGTAGGAATATATCATAAGAACTCAGCTGGTTATGGCAAAGTCACTACCTGGAGGAATCAGAGAATTCCTCCAGAGGAAGCCAAATCCTAAGGAGTTTTTGGTGTTACTTGGCTTGTTATATATCAGCTGTATTCTGTTATAAAAATCATGTGTGCCTTCATAGTTTTCCCAATTGATTTTTCCCTAAGAAGGGCTAACAATGTGCACTGATCACTCTCTAGACATACACATTCCAGGCATTTGGAGAACAGCCCCAGGAAAGGCTTTCTCTGGAATCAGATATCTCCCCTAGCCATTTTCAAGGACTAGAGGAGACACCACCCAGGTGGTCACCCAACTTCCGAGGACTAACAGTAATAACCACCCACAGGTGAGTCTCCTGACTTAAGGTAAATTCCACAAGGAGACACCGCCTAGGAGAGGTGGATGTTAAGTAATAGCTTTACACAGTTTAGCTCAGACCCTCCCTTTTATATACTGGGACTTCCAGGGCACAGAAAAGAAAAGAAAAAAGAGAATAAAAGAACTAGATGGGTAAGAACTTGAGAGGAACAAACTGAGATGGGGAAGAACTAGATCGAAGGGCTAAAAGAGAGGACTAGAGGAACGAGATGGAAGATGAGGAAGAGCCAGATGGGGAAGAACAAGATGAGGAAGAGCCAGATGAGAGAGAAGGAGATGGGAGAGGAGCTGATAGGGGAAAGAACTAGATAGATGAGAACCTAGAAGGGTCAGAACTATTTGAAGGAATTAAGATAGAACCTAGAGGTAGATAAATATAGAGAAATCAGGCAAGAAAGGAGCTAGACATGAGAGCAGAATAGAAGCTGTGTAGAGAGAGAACTGTCACAGAATAATAAAGTGTATGAACAAAAAAAAAAAAAACAAAACAAAAAAAAACAAAAAAAGGTGCATGTCTGACTGACAGGGATGTGGAAGCCCCTGATGTCTGTTTGATCAAGGACAGAGATCCTCGAGTCTGGATTGTTTTTGATGTGATTGAGCCTGGAGGGTTACCCCCCCCTAGAGCACGTCAGGCTGTCATTGTTCTTGAAGCTTTGTTGGTTGTCTTGTTGGGGCAAAGTTTTTTCGTGTGCCCTTGGTCTTGTGTGTAATGTATTAATTGCTCTCATTGTTGACTTGACTGTGACGGACGCTATGGGACAGTTCCCTTCTTCTCTACTAGACCTTTGCCTAGCCCACTGGAAGGATGTGTGAGCCACAATAGAGGGAACTGAGTTCCCCACCCCCACTCCCCGATTGAAGTGAGATAAACAGGTAGCTCCTGCCAGGCAGGGCTTGCATACTGCAAGAGGGGCTTGCTGGCTGTGAATGAGGCCGTCGTCTCAGTGCTGATGTTCCAGTTCTTGGATTGTCTGTGTAAATGTTATTTGTTTCTGTCTACTAACCTCCCTTATTTTCCTAGAGGAAGAGGAGGAGAGAGAGGCATAGCAAAGGCCACCTCCCTCCCTCCGTAGCTCTCTTGCTATCAGGACTGCAGCCAGCTGGCTGCTCTCAGGAGGGTGGGGGTGCGTGCTCTCGGTACAGGCAGGCAAAGACGGGAGCTCTGGACAGGGCAATGGGGACTGCCTGCAATTGACAAAAACTGTGTGAACACTAAAGAGAGAATCTGACCCTCCCTTCCTTTACTGTGATAACTTCAAGGTCTCTTCTGCCGGCCAGCAGCTTCTCTTGTTAACCCTTCTCTGTCCTGATATTGCTTAAAAAGAAATGTTAAATTACCAGTTCAAGATACTGGGAAAATTATGCTTTTGTTTCCACAGGAAAAATAAAAATTTACATGGGTTTTGGTCATTTGAGTTCAGTGGGATACAAATACTTGCCATCATTTAAGAGACTTGGTTTCAAATTATTGTTGGTTAAGATAAAATATAATGTTTTTATAAAAAATGACTTGAGATATATATATATATATAAATGAAACATGTTTCAGATTTCTTTGTCTTGCTATTCTGCTGTTACATTGAGACTCCAAAGGGTCATAGTTGTAAAAATGTCTGTCTACTCTACAGGTATGAATGAAAAATGTGGCCACATGTATGTTTGGTTTTGAATGTCTGAGTTTGCATGTCCTTTGTGTTAAGAAATGCAAGTTAATACTAGTCATCTGGCTATTCAGATACTAGTTTAAAGCATAAACTGTTCTATTTAAAAAAAAAAAAACTAAGAGGTATATTTGACTAATACATCTATAGGAGAACAAATTGGCCTGGTTATTGTTACCAAACTTAGAGATATTTTCAAGATTAGGCCTAGATTTGTTTGGCTCAGATACATTTAATAGATAATAGTCCTCAAACCTGTCAAGGATCTGATAAATATGGCATTTACATTATTTGATAAAAAGCTTACTATAGCAAACAGAGACTCCGAGCTCCCCAGCTCCTAGCAATGACTCCCAAGGTCTCCAAAGAAGAAATGGAACAATGACAAGAAGATGCCACCTGAATTGTGGACAATGCTGTCCTGACACCTGTCCTGCCAACACTATGAAGACTATAGGAGCCTGGGATGATGACAGTCTGGGTAATGGATAGTATATGTTGTTTTTTAAATAGACTTAAAAGTCTGCACTCAGGTAAAGTTTATCCTTCTCAGATCTTTGATGACATTGATGACTGGGCTAGCTATAGCTTTCTCAGCTTAGTAATTGATTGATCAATGGATTAATTAATTAAAGCTAATAAGTATCTTTAAAAAAGATAAACAGGTTCTAAATATAGACTTACAGATGCTTTTCATTGGGCCAAGGAAATTTCAGTCCAATCTATACTTGGTTCTCTAGATAGAAAAGACACTATGGATTTCAGGGCAAATTGATAATACTACAATTACTAAGACTATGGGTCTAAAAGTTCCAAATAAGTTCGTAAGTTTTAACTCCTGTGCCTAGTTTATATCTGTCTCAACAGGTTTCCACTTGGCTGACAGATACATCCAAGCATCATTTGCTGGTGACAACCTACTGCAAATGACTATGAGCCCTGAACTTGCTGAAAGCTGATATGGACCAATTCAGCCGATATGTATACCATCTCTTCAGCTGGTCAATAAAACGTTCCCTTTTGTCTTTGACTAACATTCTGGCTTTCCAGGGCCTTGATAACAACGTCCCAATGTCAGCAGGAAGTAATTACAGAAGAGAGAAAACATCGCCCCTGTTTCCCCCCCACACCCCAGAATGTTAGATCAAAAGGGAATTTCTTGTCATAGGGAACCTGAGATAAAGTTCCAAGTTCCTTGAAAATAAGGAACTCTGTCAGCCATCACAAGGCTTTTGGCCTTGTGCTTCTGCTAATTACTGTTGGCTCTTATATCACTGATATCTTAACTAAATGATGATTCATGTCTGGGTACCACTAAACTGAGGATGCTAGAATTCCAATATCCACCTCGGAACCCATGACACACTTGCAGATGGCAAAAACTAAATAAGGGGAAGCTCGCTTTGCCATTGATAATGGGAAAACTCTTATGCTCTGGTCCAATTAGTCTCCGATATGGAATTCTTTGAGCAGAGAGGCAGATACACTCGAGAACCTGTGTCTATGACTATTGCCCTCTTGTTAGGTATTGGGGCATCACTGCAGGAATTGGTACAGGAACTACTGCTCTCGTGCAGAGCAACCACCTTATGCAGTTACAAATGGCTATGACTACTGACCTAGAGGCCATAGAAAGATCCATTTCTGCTCTGGAGAAATCTTTAACCTCGCTCATAAGAGGTCTGGATTTACTATTTTTTAAAGGAGGGGGGATTATGTGCAGCCTTGAAGGAAGAATGCTGCTTTTATGTCGACAACACTGGTATTGTCAGGGAATCGATGGAAAAATTAAGGGAAAGGCTGGCTCAAAGAAAAAGGGAGTTTGAAAATCAGCACGGGTGGTTTGACCTTTGGTCCCTGGGCCTTTCAGTGGTTGACTCGGTTTATCAAAAATCAGATTGATTCGGCCTTACCACAACACGTCTCGATTCATTATCACAGAGTAGATTCTGAGGAGGCCGGCCAGGAGCCCCCATCAAGGACTCAGATTCAGTGTCCTAAGGCCCTAACGTCCCCACGGTCCTGCTAGAGGGTACTCAATGACGGGAATAGTACAGGGCCCACGCCGGAGACAACAGCATACAGAGGTCGCCCGAGACCGGCTCAACATGGCATGCTGCCGAGCGTGGGAAGCCCCCTGTGTAGCCTAAGACAGGGACTCTCTCGGACCACCCCGGTCACATGGATTTAGTCCACTTTTGAGAAAAGAGGGGGAACTGTTGGGGACCGATTCCGGACAGTGGTGTCCTTACTTTATCAAACCTTACAAAGGCAGGAAGTTCCTGGCCTAACCGCGGGCTGTACAACTTCCTGGAGTACCTGCTAATCAGCCAGCTGCAGGGGCCTGGGACCAAAGCGACCTCACCCTCCCTTAGGAATTTTCCATCCTTCTCTCCGTGCTTCCCCTGTTCCCCCTCCCTGCCTGAAGCCCTGTTTATAAGCCTCAAAACCCAGTCAATAAACGGAGACCTCGACGCAACTCAGACTGACTCTGTCTTCCTTTACGCGCCTGGTCTCCTTTCTCTCTCGCCCCCATTGATCTTTCAGGAGGTGCCTCCTCGGGTCTCATCAAATAACCTGGCCCGCGGGACCGGGCACCCAGTGGCTAATTATGCCACATTGAAAGCAAACTGGAGTTTCTTTGATGCTCATCATCTTCTCTGAAGTAAATTGGTGATGCCACGAGCAGACATGACTCATTGTCATGAAAAGCCCTATGTTAACAAAACATTTTAAATGCCATATTCTGTAAGTCTTTGAAGTGTTTGAAGACCATCTACCTATCTAAAGTATATCTCTGTTTGACCTTGAAAACATATCTAACATGACTACAAGTTTGATTGTTATAAGCGACTAACTACTAACCTGCATTTCTTTATTATCCCAAATAGTTTGTAATAATAACTTTCAAGGACTAGAAATTTATATTACATTTTTTAATGAGCTGCGTAGATACAATACCTTAAACAAGAGTGGAAACATATATGCAGTATGTTCTAGGAAAAATAACTTTAAATTTGTATCAATATACAAAAATCCACACCAATATAAAATATTTGAGACTATTGGTTATTTAAAAGTAGACTCAACAATCCACCCTTTTGTCTCATTATTTCTATACTATATTCCCCTTTTTTCCTTCAGAAAGAGATCCTTGAATCTAACTCTTTTGTTTAGCTTGTCTAACCATGACCAATAACAACTTGTAGTCAGCCCCCCTCCCCCCACAAATGATGGCAAACATGTACAACTCACTGAATGGCCAAAAGCCATCCACTCCATCTCTTGGGAATGTGGGTGTCTAGGGGTACTAGTATCTTTAAGAGACCCTGGGAAAATTGGGAAAATGGTCAAGTCCTGGGAGAGTTAGCTGTCTTATTTGTTGTCCAGACTCTGTACAATGGGAATGTGCAAAGCTTATCTGGCTGGAATAGTCTGTGATGCTGGACCATCTCAGCAGCAGCCTTAAAGCTGTTCTGTATTCAGAACTCTGAGAAAACTGCAGCAAAGGCACTCTGAGAGCCTGGATCACCCAGGCCACCCATTTTCATTGGTGTCTGGTCCCCTTGCTCTGAAAACACATAAACTTTCAAAGACAACATACACATCTGCATAAACACAAGTACGGAGTGTGCGGTGTGCATAGTCAGTTAAAGATGATTTTTTTTGTTTTATATTTGAGCAGGTAAGAGGCATCTGTCTACTTTATAAGTCCATTTGGACTGTATAATCAAATTGTAATATAAATCTCTATCCTTGCCATATGAAAGAGTGCCATGTAATAATAAGTCATGAAGACTCTGTAGTCAACAAGATTTATCATGTCTCATCTCATCTCAGAGCTGTTCCCATGTCAAGTGATCAGCTTACATGTTACCTGTCTTTGTAGTCTTCTTTGGCTTTCCCTCCCATGTCTGTAGCCAAGATACTCAGAAGGTCTCCCTATGGGTCAAATCTGATTTCTATTAATCTGGAAGGAATCCACAGTCTTTCTTTTCCTGTGGAAACAAAAGCATAACCTCTCCCCCAACACAACACATTGTCCAACTCCCATTTTGAAGTTAAGACATTTTAAAAATATATAGGTTGGTTTTATTTAGCAGTTTTCATAATTCAATGTCGCTCAGCAGCTATTATTTTGGTACATTACATTTAAAAAATTTAAAGTTAACAAGACACTGTATGGGATCCAGACTCCTTGTGTATTTTCCATTCTTAAGTGGCTGGCTGTTCATTCTAATATCTACCCCATACAGTGATTCTGCTAAGTTCATACAGAGTACAGGTAAAAATGTTTTTCATATCCCTTACATGATTAAAAACAAAGTCATCCCAATTTCCCATATACATTTATGTCTAAGTAACTTATTACAGATTAACAGAACTTGAACAGACAGAAAGTATTTTTTCACAACCAATTCTTTTGCTGGCAAGCTTCATACTGCTGTTATAAAGAAAGAATCAATCATTTTACTGTTTATCTTGAAAGTTAATCTTATAAGGAATCTTAAAGGAATCACAAACCTAAATTTTTGTACATAAAAGATAAAAGATAGTCAGTCAGCTGTACTTTAGGTCTTTAGAGTGTTATCAGTAGTTTCTTATACCAAGAGATTGAGGGCAGGAATGAGTTATAAGGAGTTAATCATCACCTTTGATCATCAACTAACCTTAACAGTTGGGCTGCTTTGTATTTTTTACCTCAGGTATGTGTCCTTGTGGACATTGGATTGTTTTCTGTTTTTTTTTTTTTTCATCTTAAAGCTATTTTCAAAACATTTGATCTACCCTGAAGTTATTACAAGGCTTTGTTTCAGCTAATAATGCACACCGAAATCTGTGACTGCATTTCTTAACATTAAGATGAAAAGAATTTGAGCCAGCCTGGCTCATTGTTTTTCTTAATAATTAACTTGAGCTATGCTCTAAAGAAGCTCCTTAGGTGGAATTCATAGGTTTTTAGCTGTGAAGCATATCCTTATATTTACTTTTATTCATCAAAGCTCTGTGTAAGCCAGCATTATTATTATCAATTAGATGGTATAGCTTAGGGAGGAAGTCATCTTCATAATAATTTGCAGGTAAAAATGCCCAGTAGAATGGGATGTTTCCATGAGATAAACATATTACTGCCCCGCCTGCAGGGCTTCAATGGGTTCTCGACCACCCTAAGGACGGAATGATAGGGACAGGAGATACAAGGAAATACACCAAGTCTGGATTCTGATCAAGGTGCAACTTTATTTTTCTCCAAGAGGGTTTATATAGTTCCTGCAGGGTGGGGGGGAGCAAGAAGCTGTCATCTGCATAAGGTGGGGCAAGCTAAGGATGTTTGCATAGGATGTTTACAGGGTGAAAGGGTCAAGGGCTCTGCCTCAATGTCCTGTTGCTAGGCAACCTGACTGTAAGATGATCTAGTTCCCTGTCTTATGGGGGGGGGGTCTGTATTTTTCCACTAACTAGAGATTCTATCCTTGTCCCTGACATATTACCTTACAGGCAGTGGGGAATTTCCCCACACCTAATTCAATCGTGTCAGATATCAGAGAAATATAGCAACAGAAACAAAGGACATTCCAGGGTCTGTGGTCTCAGGGGCCTTGCCTAACTGAGAATTATTCAACAGGAGGTTGCCTCCTGGTGGGCCAACATCCTGAATCTCAATAGCCACTTTCAATTAATATAAATGGGTTAGTTTAAATTATAAGAGCTAGTGGGAAAAGCCTAAGCTAAGGCCAAACTTTCATAATTAATAAGTCTCCATGTCATTATTTGTGAGCTGGCGGCTGATAACAAAACTTGCTACACAGCAGATCTGTAAAGTGAAGTTGATGAGAAAGGACTATTTTTGTTGTTGTTTTTCATTTTCATCACAGGCCTGAACTAGCTTGGACAGTTTGTTTTCACAGTCATAAACATAGACAAGCCTATAATCATAGCATTAGGAAAGCAGGAGGATTGGGAGTTCAGGGTCCTTCTCCTCCACATACAGGTATTCAAGGCTAGCCCCAGGCAACTTGAGTGCCTGTCTGAAACAAACCAACACCCACAAAATGAACAACAACACAAACACAAACAGCAAAAATAGACAGATAACACAAATCTCAGCGACAATATTGGTTAAAAATAGCCAGACACAAAGAATGCTGATTCCATTTGGCTCAATATATACGAAGTGATTAAAACACCTACTACAGATGATGAAAAGGTTCAGGACTGTGGCTGCCTTTGGAAGGGTATGAAACGAGAGAGAGTCTGAGCTCACTGATAGTCATGCAAGGATATAAACTTGTAAAATTCATTACGTGGTATATACACATTCAAGATTATATGTATATATGCAGGGTTTCTCTGTGTAGCTCTGGCTGGAACTCACTCCATAGATCAGGCTGGCCTGGAACTCAGAGATCTGCCTGCATCTGCCTCCCAAGTGCTGGGATGAAGGGCACGGATCACTACTACCTGATTTACTCTGTAATTTATTCTCAGTATAACAGGAAATTTAAATGAAAAAGAGATCTTTGGGTGGTCAATTAGATGATTTTAGATGATGTCATAAAATCTGGGAAGAGTCTCAGAGCAGCAGGAAGCTTTGAATCATGAACCATGGTTCTCTTCCTTGGGAACTATATATAGATATGTGTCTTTCCACTGCCTTTTCCCCTCCTTCTATTATACTTTTGAAAGTGGGTAGGTTATTCCATTTTCTAACTTTTCAAGTATTTTTTCTATCTCTTTTTAAACAACCTTAATTTTGTTGACACTATTATTTATTTATTTATTTATATTTGGTTTTTCGAGACAGGGTTTCTGGGGAACTTGCTCTGTAGACCAGACTGGCCCCAAACTCTGAAATTCACCTGCCTCTGTCTCCTGAGTGCTGGAATTAAAGGCGTGTGCCACCACCACCTGGTGTTAAAATTTATTTTATTTTTAATTAAAATATAATTACATCACTTTCCCCTCCCCCTCTTCCTTTTAATCTTTCCTATGTCCCAGTTCCCTTTTGAATTCATGACCTCTTTCTCTTTAATTATTATTGTTTTACACACACACACATGCACACACACACATATGCACACACATACGAATAATCATATAAATACAGTCTACGGAATCCATTTAGTGTTGTTGCTCAGATGTTTTATGTTTTCAGGGCTGACAACTTTATATTGGATAATTAGGAGCCTCATCCCCGGGGAAGACTAATTCTACTTCTCTCATCAGTCTTTAAATGCTTGTAGTCCTTTATCCAGGGGTAGAACCCAGTGAGATTTCTCTCATCCATGTAGGCACATCAACTGGTGGTGTCATTGTTCAGGTCTTGTTTAGGCAGCCAGGCGTATTGCCGAGAATCCGTGGATGTAGTTTCCATCACAATCTGGATTCCTCTTACCATCTCTCTGCTCCCTCTCCACAATGTTCCTGTGCCTTCAGTGTAGGGGTTGTGTGCTATAAACGCGTTTATTGTGGTTGGGCACTCCACAGCCACTTGTTTTTGCGTTTTGACCAGTTGTGGCTTGCTGTAATGGTTTCTGTCTGCTGCAAAAAGAAGCTTCTTTGATGAGGGAGTGGTGAGAGTTACACTTACCTGTGGGTTTAAGTATTTAGAATGTACTTAGGAATTATAGCGTTTAGGAAAGTGGCGGTAGCAGGTTGTCGTCTAAGATCAATGACCTCACCAGCCGTGTTTACAGTACTAGACAAAATTTTCCAGTAGTTGAGCGGGTGTGAAGTCAGGCTGTTGGTTACTGCCAAAATACAGGCACCACAGCTGGGAAGGACTATTGATTGCTTTCCTCCCTTGCCAGCCTGGAAGCTAAGTTCTAAAGAAGGAGGCTTTTGGGTCAGATCAGATAGAATCTGTCTTCAGCAACAGGGACTTATCTTCAGCCTCTGAAGGGCAACCAAGGACAACAGCAAGGGCCTATATTGTTCGGGGAGTCTCTCGGATTTCCCCGACCAACAACTCAGAAGGAGATTTCGCATAGCTGGTGCTGGAGTTTTTGTTAGATAATTTATGGCTCTTGGGAGAATCATTTTCACCCCATGCATTGCAACTTTGTTTAAACACACACACACACACACACACACACACACACACACACGCACACGCACACGCACACGCACATGTACACACACATTGTAGGTAATTTTAGGTAAACATAAAATAATTTGATCCCCATGGTTTTAGTATTATTTATCCCTCCTTTTCCATCTTCTGAACTGACCTCCCACCCCTTCCCAACTTACACCCTCTCCCCCGTTTTTCACATATCTCTCTCTTCACTCGTTACCTGTTTCCTGCTAGCCCCCCTTTTAGAGCTCCTTTCCACAATTATTCTTTAGGTGAGCAGAAGATTATATTTTCAGCAAACACAATTTTTGTAATGGAAGGTCCATAAAAGGAACTACAGGCAAGTAGGACAATTTTGCTTCTAAGAAAGAAGAGAGACAGACAGAGGGACAGGGAGAGAGAACTGGTAAGACTGGAGAGACACAGAGACAGGAAGAAACAAAAGTTTGATCCAGAAATGCTGGGAAGCTAGACTGGAGACTGCCTGGAGGTGATGGGTGTGGGCATTTTGCCTCTCACCTAGCCAGAATCAAGCCAGGCGAAGCTGGGTAAGGATTGGCAGGGTTTCCGGTGGGGCTGCCATTTGTCATTACCCCCGCATGTATGCGGTCAAATGTTCCAGATACTGAGATGTAAAATGTTTTGTTTGCCATTCCAGAATGTACCTTGCTAAATGGGAAACTGAAGTATCTTGAGCTCCCTGTGATGTGATCTAGGAGAAAACCATCTCAAAAGGAACACTAGCCCAAGAGTTAAATCGTACAGGTTCAATGTGCTGTGAGGAAGGCGCAGAACTGGAAGGAGAGAACATCTGTTCAGAAAAGTTGTTTAAACCGATCACACCTGGAACCATGTTTGT
Organism: Peromyscus eremicus; assembly: GCF_949786415.1. Lineage (NCBI taxonomy): Eukaryota > Metazoa > Chordata > Mammalia > Rodentia > Cricetidae > Peromyscus > Peromyscus eremicus. The sequence goes on from NC_081420.1 coordinate 40,171,740, forward strand.
TATTTTAAACTTTAAAAAAAAATTGTGGTTTAGCGCAAGCTAGCTGCTTTTCATTGGCCCCTGTAATCTGCTTGCTTGCTCTTACTTGCCCAGCAACATTTGTATAAAAGACTGACGTTTTCTGCAGACGGGACACGCAATTCTTTCCCTAGTAGAAGTGCCCCCCGGCCCTCAGCTAATAAGCTCTTGAGACTTTACCATCTGGCATTTCTTCTATCCTTGAGTTTGGGCTTGGTGTCCAGACCATCACACCTGTAATTCTGCTGTCTAGTGCCCTTTACTGACTCGTTTTCTGCTTCTCCGTTTGAGGGATGGATTAAAAAAACAAAAAAACAAACAAAAAACCTGTGCCGTTAATAAACTCGCAGGCTTAGGTCTTCAGACCTTGCAGTCCTCCTGGCTCCAGCTTTGGATTCTTTTCTTTCTTGGTCTTTTTAATTGATTTTTCATTCCTGGTCTTCCTCCCGGGGGCCCTCTAACTTCCTGACATGGCCAGTTAACCTGCCTGTAGCAAGCCGAAATAGCTCAGTTGGGAGAGCGTTAGACTGAAGATCTAAAGGTCCCTGGTTCGATCCCGGGTTTCGGCAAACGCTTAGCTTTTACACAGTCTGTGCTTTCAAACACCCATTGTGCTTGACTCTGTTACTTTGCTAAAGCTGAACGACTGACCCCATTATATGATAGCGGATTGTGTGATTTTACTGCTATCATGGAAAAAGGTTTTTGAAAACCCTCTCGTGTCCGCGAACCTAAGTTCTTCCTCAGTTTCCAGTAATTCTCTGAAGGAAAATAAGAAAACAAACCAACCAACCAACAAAAAAAACACCAATGCCTATTTGTGTGAAAGTAGATGCTATTAAGTGCATGTACATGGCTCAGGAAGGGAGTGTGGCTCAGAGGTAGTGGCCCCATATACTAGGTTCTGAGTTCGGTCTCTAGCACCACCGTGTTTCCCTGGGCCTCGTTGTACCAAGATGGAAAGCCACACCCGGTTCCGAGTGCTCTGTGGGAGCCCCAATTCCAAGCCTAGACGCTAATGTGTGCGACTCTTTATAGCGAATCCATTCCTCAACCCCACCGGTCTCTGTGTATTTGCTTTGAACCAACTTGAAAGAAACAGGTAATGATTAACAAACCATTGAGAAGTTTTCAATCTGCAGTCCAGTGACTGGCAGGCTCCGAAAAGTGAAAGAGACATCGGGTCGTGAGCGCTTTTTCAGGAAAAGCTCATCAACTGTTAAAACTTTTGGTTTGAATTTTGTGCTGAAGTATTTCAGATTCCCTTGTTTAAATATGTGAATTTTTGGAAAAGGTGAGAACTTAGTTTTAATTGCACAAATGCACAACCTCCTCATGTCATTCCATTTAGGCACAGACGACCGCTTGGCCGGTTAGCTCAGTTGGTTAGAGCGTGGTGCTAATAACGCCAAGGTCGCGGGTTCGATCCCCGTACGGGCTAGTTTTTGTTCATCTCTCTTCACCTCTGTTCTGCTACTTAAAAGATAAGAAGACCCGTGAGTGGTGGCGCACGCCCTCCACTCTATTCCATTCCGCGCTGGGGTGGCGGAGTTAGGCTGATCTCTGGGCTCTAAAGAAAAGAAAAGCCTTGTGTGACTGCAGGCGTGCCTCCGCGCTTTTGGGAGGCAGAGGGAGGAGGATCTATCTTGGTTGAGTTATGTTGTGAACTCCTGGTCTTAATTTTAGAGGGAATCAGGAGAAGGTACAGATTCTCTTTTTTTCAGTATAGAGAGGGGAGCAGACTCAGGATAGTGAGTGAGTTGGCGCGAGAGAGGCAATAATAGCACCAAGCAACAGTTGTTTATGTTTAATTTTTAAAATTTATTTATTTACTTATTTTTTTAATTTTTAGGACAGGGTCTCACGTAGCTAGGATTGGTCTTGAACTGGCTGGGTATCCAAAGCAAAGTCTATCTTTGAACTCCTGATCCTTCTGCTTCAGCCTCTCAGCCGGGCTTACCTTTTTTATTTTTCTGGGGTAAATAAACACGGGGTAGATAAAATCCGCCTAGGTGAGGCTTCCAGGAAGATCTCGGTAGCTGTAGACGTGGCCGGAGCTAGCTGGAGGCCGGCTGGGCTGATGGGGTCTGCAGGATCCTGTGGGGTCCTCTGGACTTCAGACTCAGCGATGCGTCTGCTTCACAAAGACTCAGCCGAGGTGCAGAATCACCGGGACTCCCCTGCGCCCGGCTCTTTCTCTGGTGTTAAGTGTCGCTTGCACAGCCTCATCTAAGCAGACTCTCCAAGAGTTAACGTGTGCTCTCGGCTGCCTCGTGGGGTGCGAATGGCCGCTTCTGTGTTGGATCTTAGTGCAGGGCGCATTAAATGCATCGTTCCTGAGCCCGCACGGGATCAGTGACCGGAACACGGAGCTGTCCGCGGGAGGCAGCGCTTAGCTTCCTTCGCCTAACCTCTGGTACATTAGTAATCCCCAAACCCTCTGTAGGAGGGAAGACAGCAAATCCATGCCCAAACTAAGATGCTCTTGGTATAACTTCAGAAAATTCCCCCCACTTCACAGCAACCTCAGCATCCTTCTCCACTGTGCCTGAAGCAGAAAAAAAAAACTTCTCAATTTAGGTGCGCACTCTGAGGCTTCCTTTTCGAGCTCTCTCCTCACTCCCTCCTCTCTCCCTCCCTGGGTAGTAGTTCTTGTGTTTTAACCTGTGCCCATCTCTGCATAAGATCGCGGAGCTGAGGGCCAAGGATGGGGACCCGCGAGGTCGACCAGGTCGGTGGCCAAACACAGTCTCCACGGCTCCACTGCGGCCACACCGCCAGTGCCTCGCGTCCCCACAGCCGGGCTTGTATCAACACTCCTTAGGGAGATGGCCCTTCCTTTCTGCAGTGGCCGTTTCTAGAGAATGAGCTGTGCGGGGAAGGAGTGACCGACTCCCTAAGTGAGAGCTCTTTCCGGCAGGAAAAAGTATTGATGAAGCCAGATAGGAAAGAGTTCTTTATATAGCTTATTTGTTTGTTGAGATCGAGCCTTGAAATTAGCGATCCTTCTGCCTCCGCCTCCCAAACGTTGGCATTGCTGGCCTGCAACCCGGCCTCTCCTTCAGGGTGTTTATTTAATGTAATTTGTATTATTTTTAAGTTAGTATGCAAAGCGGTAAGTTTCCTTGTGGCATTTTCATGCATATATCATTACACTTCGAATACTTTGATATAATTCTCCCACTTGCCCTCCCGGGCTCCCTCCCTTGCTGATTCTCTTCCTCCCTCCAAATTCTTTTCAGATCCTACACTTTTTGTTACTCTCTTGCCCCCTCCTCCCCAACCCCGCGACACACACACACACGCACACGCACACGCGCACACGCACACACACGCGCACACGCACACCCCTTGGACCTCCTCCTCCTGGTCTTTGTCCTCTTTCTGTTTACATGCCCCTCTGGTTGTAAAGCATTTCTTCTGACTCCTCGAATTAGGAAGAGGTAGAAAGCAGAAAGAAAGGGTCTCAGAATAAGGGTGCTTAACTGCTTCGGAAGTAGCGTACAGACACAGAAAATAACTTCACAGATCCCGAATGCTTAGGCGCTTGGATACTACGAATTGCTTCTATATGAATTAGAACGAACACATTCAGAAGAGAAACAAACAAACTAACCGAAGCAGCTTGAAGTCCGGTCGGAACCTCCGGCTTCATAGTCAGAAACACTGTTCATCGCGCAACTGACCCGCACCCCAAGTGCCTTCCAGGGCCGTTCAAGGACTTTGCTGGGCTGCAGCAACTAGAAAAAACGACAGATTATATCTAGGCAGTAACACAACTCAGAGCCATATCAGGGTTGAGGGGTGGGAACACAGCATGCAGTTAGGAGATCATGATTTATTTGCCTACAAATTTCCACTCAAAGTTGTTTATTGGAAGCAATGGCCAATTTTAATTTTTAAAATTAATTTTGTTAGCTTATTCAATAATGACTTTTTAAAACACGTATCATTGTACCTTGCCCATTGTCACTCTTTCTCCCTCAATGATGTCCTTCCTCCCCAGAAAGACCTTCTGCTTTGGTGCATTAACTTGCACACATACGTGGAATTTACATATAGATTCTGCATATGAAAGAACATACGCCATATTTTGTATTTCTCTCTTTTTAGACCTCTTCCACCCTGGCAGAGTGCCCTTCCTATTTTTATAAAGACCACTTTTTATCTCTGAGGTATTAGTTACGCTTTAAGGAGAAGATTAATTTCTTCAGACCTGTGTTTGTATCTCTTTTCTGTGACTAGTTTTGAGCTGTTTCTTTGGTTCAACCGAGTCGTGTGTCTATACTGAATTTCCTGCTTTAGAGCTGAATGGATGCTGATCAGGCACCAGTCACCACTGGGCAGTTCTATTGTCAGGAATGTAATTATTGAAAAGGGGAAGTGTCTTTCCATATATTTCAGAAGATATTGATCAGAGTCTTTCCATGTGTCCAAACACATAAAAAGTGTCATTAATCACCATGGATACATTTATTGTAAAGTAGTATTATAACTCAAAGAAATAACTAAAGGCACTTCCATATAAAATAGAATTCAGCTCCTGGGTGGTCCCTGCATGATTTCAGGTTGTAAAGGATTTGTCAGGGTAGGGTGCTGATCCTACCACCAGACCACTGAATATTTTGCAGATATCAAACAGGAAAATGTAGCTGTAAGCAGAATTTGAACCTGAACCTGCATGGGGAGCCCCGTTGACTCAAAGTCCAATGTCTTAACCACCCAGTCATCACCAAACTAAAGTAGGAAGACTTATTCATTTTAAAATTAGCATAGACCATTTGCTCTGCAGCGTGGGCTAGAGATGAGACTGAGTTCCACTTGACGGGCACTCTTCAGAGAACACTTTCTTCTACAGCAACCACCTGACTCCACACACCTTCTACACAGCAGAACTCCTTGGTGTTCCTCAAGCCAAGGCAGCAAGGAATCTCTAAATGTGTAATCTGGTTTGTTTGTTTTTCCTGTCTGGTGTCAGACACTCTGAAGGTGTAAGTGATTACAAAATAGCCATGGCTCCATTTACAACAGAATCCTGTGCTTCGTTTGTCTGGAGTTTTAGAATACATGCTGAGTATAATCTACTGTGCTGTGGAAACCTTCTTAGAGTGCCTACAGTTACTGGACTTGTGCACCAGGATGGGCCCAATTTCAGCTGGTTGTTGAGCCTTCTTCCCAAGTGAGGATGTGAAACGACAGTGATTGTCAGTCAAGTGAACACAGCAGCGCCATCCTCATCTCCAAGTCTTCCCATGGGCGCCCTCCTCACCCCTGTTAGAAACTAACGGAGAATCTCAATGTCACACAAAGAAACACACGAACAAAGTGAAAGTAGCTTGGCAAAGCAATTTCTTTTTGCAAAAAGGGTATGCCAGAATCCAAACTAGGCTAACAAGAGTACTTGGCCAATTCAGCAGAATTCTGTCTTTCATTTGTAATGTAGTTAGTGACTTCATCTCACACCGTGAGTGGGAGCTTGACTTCACAATCTGATTGATTGCTAAACCCCACAAAGGAGATGGGGAAGGCTCAGGGAATATGAGCCTCTGCTGAAGTAACTACCTTTGATAGAAAAAAAAAAGTATTTCATGATCTCAGCCCCATGGAAACTGTTTGAGATGCAGTCCACCCACACAAAGGCAGTCCTGTGAGGCTCTCCTTCCCTTCCCACCTCTTCCACGCCTTAGGTTCTCATACCAAGTTATTGTCTTCACTTTCCTCGTGTGTTGCTGGATCCTAATGGTTCCCTCCGGGAAAGGGGTGAGAAGGCGTGGTATCAATGACACAGACACTGAGAGGGAGTCAGGTGAAGGCAAACAGCAGACTCATTTATTCGGTAACGGGGAAGGCCTTATATACCCTCTTCCGGGCACCCAGGCTGTGTCCCAATCTGGTGACATTGCATGGCCGCCCCTCATCAGCTAGGGATGATCAGAACCTCTGACAGCACCTGTTGCTAGGCCCTCAGGCAGACTCCAAGTTGGTTCATAAGGAAGTACATTATGTGCATGCCTTGGCAACTGGTCTGAGCCAATTTCCTTGACCCTATGGGCCTGTCATACTGCACTTGTGTCTATTATCTGTCTGTCTGTCTGCCTGCCTGCCTGTCTACCTACCTATCTATACATCTACTTCCCTCCCTCCCTCCTTTCCTCCCTATAGTGTATATACCTATCTCTCCATTCCAATCAAGAACTCCTGGGAGGCATGATAGTGTCTTTTATTTTGGGGGTGGGAGGGTGAGGAGGGAGGTTAGTGGCAGTGGAAACAGAATCTCTTAACAGGCAGGTGGCATGTGTCTGCAGTTCTAGCATGGGGGGGGGTTGGGGCAGAAGAATAATCAGGAGTTAAAGGCCAGACTTTAATACTCAGCAAGTTTGAGGTCAGTCTTGTCTGTATGAGACCCTGCTCCTCAAGTCTCGCAAACTTGGAATGTTGTCAGGTTGCCTATGACAGGGTACTTACATGGACAATACTCCCGATAGTCTAAACTTTCCTCTCACTTTATGTTGCTCTTTAATTTTTTTCTTATGCTTCCCTTTTGCTTTTAAGAGATAGCCACTTTTTATTTTACCAGCATCCTTCTCGTCTATGGAGAAGAATTCTATTTCAGGAAAAATAAGAAATCCCCTTATAAGAGCTGTGGTTGTGAAGCAGCTGAAACATTTCTGCATTGTCTAATCCCAATCTTAATGCTACACCTCTTGGATTTTATTGAGACAGGGTCTCACTATGTAGCCTTGGCTGTCCTGGAGTTTAACAGCGATCTGCCTGCCTCTAACTCCTGAGTGTCAGGATCAAAGGCATGCACCACCATGTCCAGTTCCCCCTGCTTTCTTTGGAGACTTTCCAGGCTTCATTTTTTTTTTTTTTTTTTTTTTTGACAGGGTTTCTCTGTGTAGTTTTGTGCCTTTCCTGGATCTCGCGCTGTAGACTCACAAAGATCTGCCTGGCTCTGCCTCCCGAGTGCTGGCTTCATTTTTAACGCCACCCATTAGAGTCTTTCCCTTTACTTTTAGCTTGGCAGGAGGCAGTCTGCTTTCTCACTGCTGCTTCTCCCCCTTACCCTAGACTTTGGGGACCATGGATGTTCCAACCCTTTTCCTACCCTGGACTTTGGGGACCACGGATATTCCAACCCTTTTTCTATCCTGGACTTTGGGGACCACGGATGTTCCAACCCTTTTCCTACTTTTTCCTTTTACTCTGACAGTTGCTTTTGGAGTTCAGGAGTTTCTGCTCTTGAGTCCCAGGAGCAGTTCTCGAACTTTTAATTTGACAGGTGTCTGTGTTGCTTGTGTCCATATTTAACTCTTTGATCTGAACATTGCCTCTCTTCTTTATCCTGCATTTTTCTTTTTTTTTTTGTTCTGTAATAATGTTAGAAGTTATTATACTTTCATTGAACTACAAAATCTTAATACTTCAATATTAAAAAAATACTCACCAGCTACTCTTGAAATGAGTTTGTTTTTCACTGCCTGTGAAGTATGCTAGGTTTTCTTTTCTTTTCTCATTTTGGTTTTGCAAGACAAGGTTTCTCTGTATAGTCCTAGCTATTTTGGAACTTTCTCTGTAGATCAGGCTGGCTTCAAACTCAGAGATCCACCTGTCTCTGCCCCCCTCTTGTTGGGACTAAAGGTGTGCACTTCTGGAGAATTGCTAAGAAACTGCAAGCCTCAGAGAATGCACTGGGGTTTAGAATTATGTTCAATAAGTGCACTTAATATGTCTCGGGAGTGCATAGCACAGAGCAGAGCATCCTGGATTCATCATGCATTGACAACAGATTTTGCTTTGTCCTGATCAACCCACCTTTCAGGAGACGGATCATTTAGGTTATCACACTGACAAACATAGAAAAAGAAAGGAAAATACATGTTTCCTGTGAGGGCACAGGACTTTCACTTAGGGAATTCTCCCCAGAAATATAAGTGCACCAAGAGAAAACTAGGCAAAGCACAGAGGTTTTTCAGAAAAATACAAAACTGCAAGTGTGATGTCCAGTGGTAGGAGAGAGGCCACCTCAGGGGCCCATCTCCAGGAACAACAAACATCAAGACACAGTGTCCTGTGATTTGTGGTCAGGCTGGCCAGGTACACAGAAAGGGTGTTATGGAATAGAGCAGCTATAGACTGTCCAGTACATGCCAAACTCTAGGGAGAAGGAGACAGAATCTCTTTCCGTAGGTCAGGCTGGCCTGGAATTTGTGTGATTCTCCTGCCTCTGTCTCCAAGCACTGATTTTACAAGGGTGGGTCACAAGCCCAGCTATTCCAGGCCATCCAAGACTGTTGTATTTGTGATGGTTGCGGAATGTATAACAGCTTTTAAAACATAAACCCTCGGGTGCCTGGTGTGGTAGCCCTTGACTTTAATTCCAGTATGTTGTCGGAGGCAGAGGCAGAATCTCTGAGTTTGAGCCTAGCCTGATCTACATGGAGAGTTCTAGGCCAGCTAGGACTACTGCTATCTTGTCTCAAAAGAGGAAAAACAACAACAACTAAACACCCATCAACTTGTTTTTGCTGCTTTTTATACTTTTATTTCACCAGAATCTTTTTTTCTTTTTCTTTTTTCTTTTTGAGACAAGGTCTACTTTGTTATGTAGCTCTGGCTGTCCTGTAGACCAGGCTGGCTTCAAACTCACAGAGATCCACCTGCCTCTTGCCCTCCCAATGCTAGAATTCAAGGCATGTGCTGTGGGATGGTCTTTCTGTATGCTGTGAATATGTATTGCTACCACTGATTAATGAAGAAGCTGCTCTGGCCTATGGCAAGACAGGTTATAGCCAGGTGGGAAATCCAAGAGAGATACAGGGAGAAGAAAGGCAGAATTGGGCGGACGCCATCCAGCCGCCCAAGGAACAAGATGTCAGCAGACCGGTAATGCCACGGCCACATGGCAAAATACAGATGAATAGAAATGGGTTAATTTGGGATGTAGGAGCTGGCTAGCAATAAGCCTCTGGCATAGAACAATAGTTTGTAATTAATATTAAGCCTCTGAGTAATGGTTTTAAAAGTGACTGCGGGACTGCGGGACTGCGGGACTGCGGGACTGGGGCGGGACGGAGAAAAGAGTCCGGCTAGAGGCATGTGCCATCACACTCCGTTTTGCCAGAATATCTTGAATCTAAGGTCTGGTGTGATTCAACCTCTAAAAAGATAAATTAAGCTGTCTTTAATAGGTGCGAAAGAATTTACTTTGTCAGGATCACCAGCGTTTTCTCAGATCTTTTGTGGGCAGGGGGAGGTAATTTCGGCAGAAAATGCCTAACAAAGCTCTGCATCCTGGGACCCTGTCTCTGCCATTCCTGTGGTTTCTCAGGGCAGCAACGTGAATTGTGTTCCATACTGAGAGAGAACAGTAAAGTCCACTTTCCGGCGTGTGGGTTAGCAAAGTGGAAACAGCTGCTAAGGCCCGTGCCTTAGGGATAAGCACTCCGCAAGGCGCCAGTCCTCTTCACTTCCTGTGTCTTAGAAGTCCTGCGAAGAGCACACGTTGTAAGCTGGTTGCAGAAATGGTCTGCCCTTTTCCACGCGGGTCAAGATGGCTTGGGTCGCCTGGGTCTGCAGGGGCTCTGCCGGACACAGCCTCGCATTCAGGGCCAGAGGTTTTCCTAGCCGACTGGAAGCAGGATTGGAGATGGTCACCAGAATAAAGGTAAAGTCGCCAGCAGTGGCAGTGATAACTATGATCTCAGCACTTGGGAGGCTGAGGCAGGAGGATTGACTGAATTTGAGGTCTGCTTGGGGTGAGACTGTTTAAAAACCAAACCAAACCACCACCACCTCCACCACCACCACCAAAACAGATGGGGAGGGTGAAAGGGACAGGCAGGGCAGACGGGGAGGGTGGGAAGGGAGATTTGATTCAGGTCTGTGATTCCTGGAAAGCCAGAGTCATAGCCATTGCAAGGGTCGGGTGGAGGTTGTCGGGTGTGTGGGGTGCTGAATCTCCTGGGTTCGGCGGCACAAACAGGATTGCATAAGTACAGAGGGGGCCTCTTGGCTGGATTCCACTTTCAGTGCCCGAGTACCGCTGGGCCCCTGACGGAGCTTAAACGTTTGGGTGAATGTTCAAGTCCAGGACCATAACAATAATAGAAACTCAAAAGCAAACCTCAACTATTTCTGCCCAGTTTCAAACAAGGAACCTTCCTGGAATTAGGCAAAATTGACAACTAGTACTCCACAAAAGCCATGTGGTGGGTCTCTTGCTACCTTTGATTCCAGAATTGTTTCTTGATGTCTTCATTAGGAAATTTTGAATTTTTCTTTTCTTCGCAGAAAAACTTGATTTTTGTTTTGTTTTATTTTGTTGTTGTTGTTGTTGGTTTTTCGAGACAGGGTTTCTCTGTATAACAGTCCTGGCTGTCTTGGAACTCTGTAGACCAGGCTGGCCTCGAACTCACAGAGACCCACCTGCCTCTGCCTCTCAAGTGCTGGGATTAAAGGTGTGCACCATCACCACCCCGAAAACTTTCTGTTTTAATCTTGTGAATCTCCTTAAATTTTTTTCCATTGACAGAAAGAAATGATATGGAGGGTGTGTGATGAACTGTCACTGGCAGAAATGCCTTCACCAAATGTGTTCATTAGTGTGTGGACTGTTCAGAGCCGCTTGCCCATGGTAGTCAGAAAACTGGGAAATACCCTGGTGTCCCAGGCACAAGCAATACTAGATCTGAGTCTTGAAAGAGAAAAGTTTGCTGGTTGCAGACTTGTCAGAGAAGGAATGTGTCACTAGCAAATGACTCGAACAGGAGGAACCAATAGTGTGAAGCAGGACACAGAAAGAATGGATAAGGGGGGAGGATTTATGGACTGGATAATAAAGAAAGGACATCTAAAGAGGGGATGATATCTTTTAATCTGAAAGTGAGGAGGCAGTCCCATTCTTCTCCCTCTCCAAAACCCACCACTTAGAGAGTCTCCGAACCAAGGAAAGGCGCCAAAAATCCCAGTTCCACATTCTTGGTGACTTTTGCAGCTTCCTTCCATGAAGCTGCCAGCCACCTAGGTCCCCGCCTAAGCGCTCAGCTTTTGACTATACTTGGGTACAAACGCAGCTTGTGGCGGACACATCATTATCCTTCACCTACAACCTATAAAACTTTCACACCGTGCCTACAGTCTATAAAACTTTCCTGCCATGGCTTGGGTTCGTGACTTCTGTGGCTATGTTCTCTGAGACCAGTGAACCTGTCCAGAAGGTGCTTTGTTCTCAATAAACTTGCTGTTATACTATTTCAAGTTGGCCTGATCTGGCTTATTTCTTAGGCAGAGAAACTTATGGGGCGGGGGAGAGCAGAACTTATGCGGAGAGCAGAAAACCTGTAGTGGAGTTTTCCTGTCCTGCAGCCGCTCTCAAATAATCACTCAGAGACTTAATATGCATTATAAATGCTCAGGCTTGGTACTAACTAGCTCTTACAACTTAACCCATTTCGATTAATCTATGTGCTGCCCTGAGATTGTGGCTTTTACCTCTATCTTATTTTGTGTGTCCGACTCATTCTCCATCTGGCTGGTGTTTCCTCTGACTCCGCCCTTCCTCATCCCATCGTTCTCAGTTTGGCTTTCCTGCCTACTTTTATCCTGCTCAGCTATTGGCCAGTCAGCTTATTTATTAAACCAATCATAGCAACATACATTCACACAGTCTACAGAAGGATTATTCCATAGCAAAAGCCTATTAAGAACTTCTTTGCTTTTTGTTTAATTTTTAAAGTAGATCCAGGGCCTGGAGAAATGGCTCAGTGGTTAAGACCACACACTGTTCTTGCAGAGGACCTGATTTCAGTTCCTGGAACCAATGTCCAGGAGCTTGCAACTCTTATAACTCCAGCCTTGGGGCTCCAATGCCCTCTTCTGACCCCCACAGATACTCATGCTCATAGTCATGCATATACCACCCACCCATCCTATACGCACAATTAAAAGCAAAATAAGTCTTTACAAAAGTAGATGCAAAGGAAATACTTAGGTTAAAATGAAAAATAAACATTAATTCAAAAGAAGGCAGAAGGAACAAAAGAACAAATAAAATTCACTGAGGAACAAAGAGCAGGAAAGACCAGTAGACAAGAAATGATATAAAGATCACATGAATAATTTCATCAAATGTAAATGGGACAAGCCATTCAACAAATCCAGAGATTGTTGGGATGGATTATAAAATAAAGCAAAAGAAGGAGTCAATTACATTTTGCTTCAGGGAGCACCCCGAGAACCCAGATGTGGTGGTGTGATTGGGGCCTCTAAGACCCAGAGAGAAGAAAAACAGAAATAGCAGCTGTAAGCCACAGAGATGTGAAGTATTCTCCTGCAGTGCATTTTTTGTGTGCTATTGTAGCTTTCCCATTTGATTTACCCGAGAACTTCTAACCGTATACAATTGGGGCATTTTGGATAACATTCCCCAGCTGTGTTTATTCTTCATTAGTGAACATCTGGCCAGGGCCATTCTCTGGACAAAAGTATGTCACCTGAGATACTTTCAAACATCCCAGGACAGACAGCAGAGAGATGAGCATCACCCTGAGCTCATCTTACCTACAGATAAGAGAAGATAACCTCACTAACCTTAAATCCTTAATTCCCTACCTCCATTAGTCAGTCCCCTTTTGGGTTGTTAATAAAATCTGACATTTACTGCTCTTTGTGTGGATCTTATCACCTCTCTCTATGACCCTGAAAGAATTCAAGCCTTGTGACCTTGCTTTGGCCAGAGCATTGCTGATTGTACGTGTATGTAAACTGGAAACTTCAGAGACTGGGGGAGAACTAAGATAGAACAATGAGAGAACAGCAGAAGAAAGGACAGGAGCTGAGTATGAGACCAGAAAAGAAGCTGTGTAAATGGAATTGACTTAGAAGAATAAAGTGAATGGATTAAAAGAGCTCAGTGTACATAGATTCATCCCATATCCCTTGGAATAGATCCCAGCTGCTTGTAGCATCTTCCCCCGGACTCTGGGAGAATTCTTCTCAGGGCAGGTACCTGGGAAGAATCCGATAAATAGCTACACATGTTGAGCAGTGTCCTTGACCACACCTTTCTTACAAGCCCTCCTCACTTAGTAAGTCTTTTCAGAAACCTTGAAGGAAGGACGGGGAGGCTGCCATGTGGTTTAGTCTCTGCCAAAATGCTTATATGAGGGCTTGCTACCTGCTTCAAGCAGCCCTGCCTTCCTTTTTAGACTCATAGTTTAAGGTTTTAAGCCAACCAATAATTTACCATATTTGGGAGACAAAGAAACAAAAAGCAGATAAAAAGCACTGTTTTTCTGTATTCACTATCAGATTTCTTTAAAAATAATAGTTCACCTGTGCATGCACATGAAAGCTGTTTTCCTGAAGAAGCCTCTGTGTTCTGCCTCTTGGATCCATCTGGAATCCCAGCCCTCGGCAGACCGAGACAGGAAGGCTGCTGTGAGTTCCAGGCCAGCCTAGGCTACAGAATGAGACCCTGTCTCCAAAGAGAAGTAGAGGAAAGAAAGGAAGAAGGAAGTAAGGGAAGGACAGACAGACAGAAAGACACAGAGAGGAAGAGAGGCAGAGAGTTACCTTCGAAGCTGATGCAAAGCATTCATGGTGGCACTCTAGAGGCTGTGGCAGGGAAATTGTCAGAAGTTCAAAGTTACCCTGGGCTAATAGTGAGCTCCAGGCCAGCTTGTGTTATAGAAAGAAAAAAGTGAAGACTTGGAAATGTATTATTTGATTTTTGACACAGTCTCACCACATAGCCCAGACTGGCTAAGAATTTAGAATAAATAATCCTCCTTAGCACCGGGGTTACAAGTGAGCACCCATCACATGTCTGGCTTAGACTCCCAGTCTTGAAAACAGGGAAGCAAGCAGAGGTGGTTCTAAGACAGAGGCAAAGAAGAGATCCTCAGGGGCTCAAATAGGGATCAATAAGATCAGCGGGAACAAATACTTCACGGGTGGTGCTGGTGAAATCTGCAGGACTTGTAATGATCTGAAGGGAGCTAATAGGTGAGTGGAGATGGATCTAACCAACTTTAGAGAGGATTGTTGTTTGGGGAATGTCTTTATTACTGTTCTATGAAGAGACACCATGACCAAGGCAGCTTGTAGAAGAAAGCATTTAATTGGGAGCTTGCTTAGAGTTTCAGAGGGTTAGTCCATGATCATCATGGTGGAGGCATGGCAGTAGGCAAGCATGGTGCTGGAGCAGTAGATAAGAGCTTACATCCAGATCCACAGGCAGCGGGGAGGGGGGCGGCGGGGGGGACAGGGGACTGGGCCTGCCTTGGGCATTTGAGACCTCCAAGCCCACCTCCAGTGACATACCTCCTCTAATAGGGCCATCCCTCCTACTCTTTCCTAGACAGTCCACCTACTGGGAACCAAACATCTAATATATGAGTCTCTGGGAACCTGCAGACACCTCACAGTGGAGTGTCAGAGCTGGAAGTGTCAAGATGGAGGAGATTTGTGTGTGTGTGTGTGTGTGTGTGTGTGTGTGTGTGTGTGTGTGTGTGTGATCATGACTAAGGTGTGGGCCCAGGCAGCCTAAAACTTAACTACCTGTGTTTGATGGACACTCCTAAGACTCTGAGCGACGTAGGTGGAACTGTGGACTGGGCTTCTCTCTGTGTTAGACATAAAACACTCCAGCAGACCCCAAAGACAGTGGACTGCAGTAGTCTGGAGAGTACTCATGTTTGGAAGGCATTTTCTGTAGTGTGGTTATTTGCACCTTTATTTTAGTTACTTTAATTTTGTAGTAATGACAATCTAACACAGGGCCTTGTGGAAGCCAGGCAAGCTTTCTGTCACTGAAGTATGTCCCCAACCTAAGTGGTCCTTTACACTGTCAGTCTTCTGGCACACTGCATAATCTTTCATGTTCAGCTCCGCCCCCCCCCCCCCCCCGCCCCCCTTCCCCCCAAAAAAAGATCTACCCAGTCATTAGGCCATTAGAGGCAGGCAGGAGAGGAAGCTTCATGAAATTCAATGTTCTGCTCGTAGAATTCTGTGAACCTTATTAAGGAAGGGAGATTGGGCGTTTAGAGAGGCTAACATAATCTGAAAATACATCTTAGAATATAAAAAGTAGGAAAAGAAACAGAAAATAAAACACGGATGTCTTAATTTTTCAGAGTTTGATGTCTTTGAGTTATACTATGTAAAATCTGCCTGAAAAGGCTTAAAGACATGAAGCTCAAAATGATTTTTTTTTCCAATTACCTATAATCAGTTGTCAGTTGTTAAATAGGTTTTGTTACTAACCACCTTTTAAAAAACGCAGGACCTTGCTATTTGTCAGAAGCTGGTCTTGAACTCCCGATCCTTTCGCTTCCTCGTCCCAAATGCTAGAACTGCGGCGTGCTGCATTCTCAATGTGTTTAAAGTTCATAAATTATCATAACTTCTTCTCAAACAGTGTGTAGTGACAAGGAGCAAACCTTAGCTAGTCTAGACTGACTATACATTTCAAATCTCGTGATCTCAAAACCAAAGTTCTGACCTGTCCTCAGGAATTACTCGAAAGCTTTTCCCGAATCACTCCATTTCCCATCTCCACCTTCCAATGCAAGCAGTCGCTTAGTTTTTCAGCAAAGTTTAAAAGGCTGTATGTATTCCATCCCATAGGATCTGAAGAAAAACACTGCAATTCAATTGGGAAGAATACCAGGTCGGGTTAATAAAGAACCAAAGCAAAAAGGCCCCGCTGGGATTTGAACCCAGGATCTCCTGTTTACTAGACAGGCGCTTTAACCAGCTAAGCCACGGAGCCAGAGCTGGGAAGAAGTGTAGTTATGTATTATTTGAATACGATCTCACACATTAGTAAGGCTCAGCAACCCTGGAAATTAGCTTGGAAATTTAAAAAATCAGAAATACCAGTCATAACCGAAGAAGAACTTTCTCTTAAAATGGTTGCATAGAAAATCTGGATTGAAGGAAAGACCTCCGTTGACCTTTGCTGAAGCCAGAGGAAATCTCGTCTCATCCACCGCTCGTCAAAGCCGCATCTGCGGGTGTGTGGTTGCGGGTGTGAGCAGCATCTCTAGACGCCGTGGGCGGAGCACAGGGAAGAAAGCCCGTTAGCGGACTCGGTTCATCTGATTTAAGGGAAAATAAAAACAAAAAATCCCAAAACATTTCTTTGGATGACACAGCGCTCCTTGAGGCCAAATCTAGAACAAAATAAATCAGTACGATTACCTATTTAGAAACCTAAACGCCAAGAAAAAGGATGCTGTCTAAGATCTTTTATAAGGAAAAAGGAAGAAAGCTTGTTGTGTTCTGGCCGGTTAGCTCAGTTGGTTAGAGCGTGGTGCTAATAACGCCAAGGTCGCGGGTTCGATCCCCGTACGGGCCAGCAGAGATCGTAGGTTTTGCATTTGGCTCTAAGATCTTCCTTGAGAGCTTTCTAATTCAACTTTCTCACCGTTGTCTTAAGCTTGTCCTGTGCCGCCACCACCACTTTTGTGCTGGTTGATCATTGGTCCTTAGGTTTCCTAGCAACCGCTCAGCCTGCTCTCTTGAGCTTTCCCAGTCCTTCTGTAGCTGAAATTTCCTTCCTGATTTACTACCTATCTGTGCTTCACAGGCCTCGTTCTCGGCACTTTGACTTTCCTTCATTTCCGCTGGACCTGGACATCGGTAGGTTGGTTCTTCGTGTTCTAGAATGCTCTCCTCCCTAACAGTTCCAAATCCTGAGGTCCCGGTAAGCTCCATCACCCTCCCCCTTACCTTTGTCGTCATCTTCGTATCACTGAAGGTAATAATTTATTCCTTGAAGTGAAGCTTTGCGTCATTCTCATCTTTTAATTGTTGGATCCTTGGTGCTAAGCCTGACATATGATAGGTATAGTCCCAATGCTTTGGATGAATAAAGGACACTAGACATACACTCAGGCAAAACACCCTTAGACATTAAAAACAAACGAACAAAAAGGTCGGAGTCCTGTAGGAAGTAAAACCATTCAGAGAAGAAAGGTAACTACATCCATGAAGAAATGCATGATGGAACTGAAATCAAGCTGTCAATTACGGTCATGTGTATTCACACAGCGGGGACACAGTTTGACAGTGGGCTGAGAAAATGGGCTGCAATCGATTACTGGTTAGTTTTTATCAACTTGACACACACTGCAATCACATGAAAAAGGAAACCTCGATGGATCGAGGAATTGCCTTCATCAGATTGGCCTGTGGGGCATTGTCATGATTTATGATTGCTGTAGGAGGGCCAAGCTCACTGTGGGCAGTGTCGCCTTGGCAGGCGGCCCTAGGCTGTGTAAGAAAGCTGGCTGAGAAGGAGGAACTGAAGCAAGTTAGAAAACAGAACTGCTCTGTGGTCTTTGCTTTAGTTCCTGCCTGCAGGTCCCTACCTTGAATTCCAGATCTGACTTCCCTCAGTCACGGGCTGTAACCCATAAGATGAGAACAAATCCTTTCTTCCCCCTAGTCACTTTGGGTCATGGTGTTTTCTCATAGCAACAAAAGCAAACCAGTCTCTGAGGATAAATTTCCTCGGGAAGAAGGATTAGCCGATAGGCCTGAGCCAAGGCCAGGCACTGTGCTATGGCACCAGAAGACACATCCCTGTGGTGATAGGCATCAGACACTTAGCATGATGCATTCACTGCAGTTACCTAGAAAGTATTCAGGACATCTGCTGAGTGAGTGAAGGCACTGGATGGTACAGAAAGTTTCACGTGCAGCAGCCTCAGAAAACCTTGGCTAGGTAGGCTTTTGAAAACAGGGTAGTACATTTCCAGCAAAATGTTAGGCTTTGGGAAGGGATAGACAAAGTTAGAATGGCAGCCGGAGGCTAGGAAGAGGAACATCTTCCATGATATTCCAAGGATTATATTTTCAGCCAATTGGGGAGATGTTAGGGGACTTTCCAGCAGGGGGTACCTGTGGTGATCTTTTGTTCCCCAAAATATTGTGCACCCTAATAAATTTATCTGGGGTCAGAGAACAGAACAGCCACTAGACAGACATAGAAGCCAGAAAATGGTGGCACACACACCTTTAATCCTAGCATTCCAGAGGCAGAGATCTGCCTGGATCTCTGTGAATTCAAGGCCACACTGGAAATAGCCAGGCATGGTGACTCATGCCTTTAATCCCAGGATTTAATGGCAGAAAGCAGGAAGGTATATAAGGCATGAAAACCAGGAACTAGGCTGGTTAAGCTTTTAGGCTTTTGAGCAGCAGCTCAGCTGAGATTCATTCGGATGAGGACTCAAAGGCTTCCAGTCTGAGGAAACAGAATCAGCTGAGGAACTGGCAAGTTGAGGTGGTACTTTTAAGATTCGTGCTACAGGTACATGATATAGATTTTGGGAGAAGGGCTAGTAATTTGGAGTCTGGGAGCTCAAATGAGATGATATTACAAGCCAGGCATGGTGGCTCAGGCCTGTAATGCCAGCTTCTGAGATGCTGGGATAGGATGAGGGCTTTGAGTTTAGGGACAGCCTGGGCTACAAGAGCTCAGTTGGTAGAAGACTTGCTTAATAGGCAAGAAGCTGCATCCCCAGTGCCACATAGAACCCAGCATGGTGGTACATGCCTGTAATCCCAGTACAGAAGATAAGGAGGCTGATAATTAGAAGTTCAAGGCTGCCTGAGCTACCTGAAGGCCTGTCTCAAAAAGCAAACCGAAAAGCAAACACAAAAGGCGTGGTCATCTTTTAACAGGGTGACCATCTTCAGAGGACTTCTGCTTCCCAAGCAAACTCAGACTCCAAATGAATACACTCGAATTGAAATCACTTTTATCTACTTGTTGACAACCCTCACTGTGGGCTGTGGGTCAGTAGGAACCTATTCCAATTAAGGAATTCTTGATCCTGCCCTGGAACTACTATGACAAGACAAGAGATTTCTTTTCCTCTAAGTTTCTTCTCGGTTTAGGATGCAGCTCAGCTGGCAGAGAGATTATCCTGTGTGTTCTTGCCTAGCATTCCTGAGGCCGTGCACACAATGCTCTATACTGAGGGTGGGGGTGAGCCAAGAGTGGTGATGCATACCTCTAATTCCAGCACCTGGGAGGCCAAGGCAGGAGGATTGCTGAGAGTTAGAGACCAGCCTGGGGTACACAGCAAAACCGTGTCTTAAAACAAAACACAACCAAGCAAGCCTCCCCCAACCAAAACAAGTGAGAAGAGTGGCAAGGAAAACTGAGGAGATAAAAGAAGGGGCAAGTGCTCCACTGTTGAACCATGTGAATGTATCTCAGGTGCAAAACTATTTAAAACATGAACAAAATTACATTGCTTTCTTACTTGCTTCGTGTTAGTTAAGTATTTCTCTTCCTCCTCCCTCTACCCCCCCCCCCCCACTTTAGGGAGTGGGGAAGCAGGGTTTTGCTGTGTAGCCTTGAACTCCAGCTCAATCTCCCCAATGCTGATATAAGCCATCACTGGATTTGCTTCTTTAAAATATCTCTTTTATTTATTTGTCTGTACATGCTTGTGTCCCTCAGTGTGTGTATATAAATAATTCAAAAGGAGGTGTCTGGTCCCCTGAAACTGGACTGACAAGCAGCTGTGTGTCACCATGTGGGTTCCGGGAATTAAGTGTGGGTCCAAGAGCAGCAGTAAGCATTCTTGACCACTGAGCCATTTCTCCAACTGTCTTAGTTTTAAATCTTGTTTTCTCTTTCAGCAAACTGCTGTAGGTTAATGTTACATAGCTTCCTGACAGGGCGATGAGCTAGATATCCACACAGTTGGTCAAACATCACCATAGGTTTCCCCGTGCAACTCTCTCATCCCTCCTTAGATGAGTTTAACCTTCACCCAGGGGAAAGAAGATGGTCCTCATGGATGCAAGTGGGCGTCATCCAAGGGACTGCAGGGCCAATAGAACAGAAGCAGCACCCCACGCACCCCCAACACACACAGTAGAGGGCATGCCTTCCAACACTAACAGCTTTCGGGCTGAGACATTGTCTTGCTGTCTTTCAGTTCGAATGGAAAGGTTTTCAGCTCTTGCTAGCTGTTGAGCTGCTCGTTTCTGAACTGAAAATACACCATCGACTCCAGCTTGCTAACCGTAGGTTTTGAGTTGTCCGTCATATGTTCATATGCATGTATTTATTTCATATTGGTTTTGTCTCTGACTAATCAGATGGTAAAGACAGGCTGGTTAGGGTGAGGAGGCAGGGGTGTGAATGGCTTTATAATTTCTATATGAGGATGAGCCTGATTTAAATTCTCCTTTTTCTTCCATGAATGAGTTTCTCTTTGAAAAGACAATCCATGCTGGGTGGGGGTGGCACAAACCTTTAATCCCAGAGGCTGGCAGATCTCTGTGAGTTCTAGGCCAGCCTGGTCTACAGAGAGGGTTCCAGGACAAGAGAAACTCCATCTGTGGTGTCCCTCCCTCTGTACCAGGAAGTCTGGGAGGATAAGGAATCATTTTTCCCCTAGTTCTTCGTGCCTAGTACTCAGACGTGTGCTAGAAAATGAGCCTTCCGGCGCACTGGGAGCTGCTGTTGCCTTATGTGTTAGGAATGAGGTTGAGATCCACAATTGCATGTGTACCGTACTGAGTTATATAGTGTTT
This sequence comes from Peromyscus eremicus, assembly GCF_949786415.1. Taxonomy (NCBI): domain Eukaryota; kingdom Metazoa; phylum Chordata; class Mammalia; order Rodentia; family Cricetidae; genus Peromyscus; species Peromyscus eremicus. The sequence continues at coordinate 40,192,326 of NC_081420.1, forward strand.
ATGGCACACAGAAAACCTGTATTCGCATTAATATAAACTAAAATGACCAGCTTCCGAGTAGTAAGAGGAAGTGTTGCTGCCCCTCAGAGAAGCAGAGGAACAGGGACAGAAGGTGTTTGGATGGCTGGAGGCCCTAGAGGTACTCAGCCCACTCTGTACAGCCCTTAGCAACCTACCCTATGCAACCAGCTGTTGCCCATAGCATTTCCGTCTTTGCTTTCTGTGTGTTTGTTTCAGTGAACAAAACACTCACTAGTTTTCTGTTGTGATTGTAGAACAACATCACAGCCCAGTGCATTAAAACAGGTCAGTTCTCTGTTCACAATGAAAAGGAAAAGAAGTGTGGGCACCAGGTGGCTGTTCAATGATCTAAGTCTTGCCTAGAGTGGTGATACACACCCAGCTGTGGGCAGGTTGGGAATACACAAGGATCTGCGGATCAGTCAGTCTCAGCCATGGTGACACCGTCTCAAACATCCAATAAGAAACTGGTACACACTTTAATCCGAGCCATGGGAGGGTGCAGCAGGATCGTTCTGAGTTCTGATGCAGCCTGGTCCACATAGTGAGTTCCAGGCCACCGGGACTACATAGTGAAACCCTGTCAAAAGAAAGAAGAGAAACTTAAGTTTAAAAATATTCGGGCCTGCGTTCCCATCTGCCTGGCAGCTAGAGCAGCAACCCTGCGGGTGAGTGTGAGGAGGCATTTGTAGTACTTTAAAGACACGTTCCGGTATCAAATGGAAAACAGTAGTCCAATTGTCCTCTGACACATGTGCTGTAGTACACTTTGGCACACATACACTCAAACACATGCACACACACATTCACTAAATGAGATTTTTAAAATTTTATTACAGAGTTCACTCATTTTTCCCCTACCCTTTTAATTTCTTATCTGTGAAACAACTTGAGACTTTTTAGGGCTCTCTTGCCTTCTATCTCTTGTTAGTTTGTTTTATTTTCGGTTGGCTGGTTCATCATTCTCCTTTCTCTGAAATAGCCGTGATGTTCTTCTGCTTTTCAAGACATCTGGTGATATCCTAGAGTTCAGAAGAGACAGCTATTACAGCGTTCAATCTTATTTTTCTCTTACTTTCTTTTTGGATCATATTCAAAGCAAAAATGTTAGCATTGTACATTTCTTAGGAATCATAGAGAGCAGCCATTAAACTTCGAAGTTATAGTTCAGCTCTAGGTGGGAGGTCTCTGGCATGAATGCTGACAATTTCTTGTGAACTGAATACATTCACCTCCACCCTCTGCACTATACCCCGGAGGCACTCCCAAGGATAGCCAGCCCCAACCATTCCGGCTTCTAAGTGACTCAGTCATGGAGACTGAAGGTCAAGCTGATTCATTAGGCACAAATCTCAAGTAGCCTCCAGTGAGAAGAATTTTCCTAAAGTGGAACCTAAAACCTGCAGAGAAAGGAAAATGCCTTGCCAGTACCCAAACCCAGGGTCCTCCATTACCGGAAAGGTACTTTAACAGACTAAACCATAACGCTCCACAAGCTATGGTCTTAGATAATGCAGTATGTTATAAACGTCCTTTCCTGAAACTCTGGCTTTATTATGTGTCCCTTTAGTTAGTGAAACGTGAGGGAAACGCCCTGATTTTATCCGTTTCCGCCTCTGCCTTCCAGACCTACAGGTTAGTCACGTCACATGTAAAATGCTCCCACCCTCTTTAACACTGACCTGATATTGGCGTGACATGATCTAAATCACATTAACAGATGGGATACCTTGAGTTCAGTTTCTTGGGTGAGGAATCTTCAAAGAAGATTCTTCCAAATTTGAATATCCAGATATTTAAGATGAAAGCTACTTGTCCTCAACATAAAGCAGATGCATCATAAAAACAGACAGACAGACAAAAGTCAACCTGTTTATAGTGGCACATCTGTAATCACAGCACCTGGAGACAGAAAAACTTCAAATTTTAGACCACCTAACCAACTCCTTGCCTGGCTTGCTCAAGCCCTGGGTTTGATCAGGGCCTGCGAGTGTACTCTTGTGTACCAAAGCAGCAAAGGCAGGGGGAATCTGAGGTCAACCCTGGTGAACATAGTGTGTGGTGGTACACTCCTGCAACCCCAGGCCTGTGGAGCAGGAGGCTCCCTGACCGTCCCCTATGACCAGTAGCTTTCCTTTGCAAATCAAGGAAAAGAATAAGGATTTCTCTAGAATGTTAGAGGAAACCTAAGGAAGGTTTTACGGTTAGCCTTTCTTCCATCCTTCCTCGGAGGGACCTGTATCCCTGCACTAGGGTAACTGTATATAGCGGGCAAAGAAGCAATCGTATTTTCTAGGGGTTATTGGATACTGTTCTGAATTGACACTAGTCCTGGGGGACCACCACGAGTAATTCCTTAAAGCAGGGAGAGAAACTTCGCAGTCATGATCATCCTATTCCAAGAGAGTCTACAAAACAAACGATTCGCACAGGTGTAGATTCTAATAGAGAGCTACCTTCCACTATAGCGCATTGTGGATCTGTTCGGCAGATGCCTCTGTGGGGTTGAATCCTATAGCAACTAGTAGTGGTTAATATGTGTTTGTGTTCCCCTTAGCAATTTTGAAGTATAATTACATACCCAATCGATAAGCAAGAGTGTCATTTTGAGTTTTTTTTTTCTCTACTTATTTTGTAACAAGCCCTGGTAGCTCGGACTGGCCTCCCTTCCCATTCAGCTCGTCTGCAGCTCCCAAGCTCTGGACATAGCAGCTCCGTCTTCACGTTTCACCACAGACAGTCGTCTGTGCATGGTTTTCAAACACAGACCTCTTAGGTTTCCACCGTGAGGGAAACCTATCCACCATTATTGGTTTGCTTGAGTTTTTAATATTCTAAGGGGACTAGCCGAACCTTGGCACTCTTTGTCTTTACAGAAATAAACTCTGGTTCTCCGAAGTTTGCAGACCCAGAATTCCCTGGATGAAGAAAAGGCCAGGTCCCCTGATGGGCTCTTTCTAAAATACCTAAGGAAGGTTTTACGGTTAGCCTTTCTTCCATCCTTCCTCGGAGGGACCTGTATCCCTGCACTAGGGTAACTGTATATAGCGGGCAAAGAAGCAATCGTATTTTCTAGGGGTTATTGGATACTGTTCTGAATTGACACTAGTCCTGGGGGACCACCACGAAGCATGCGGCCTTCAGTTAAAGTAGGGACTCAGGGAGGTCAGTTGGTTAATAGAGCTTCGGCTGAAGCCCAACCTCCAGCATGTTCCTCACTATTGAACAGCTTTGCTCAACTGAGGTCAGTTAGGCTCCTTCTTCGATTTCCTTCAAGGCAACTGTTAATCCCTGCTGGACACAAAGGAAAAGGTCCTTGGGGGAAAAAAGGCGGGTGGGTTTCAGACTCACATGGGAAAAGCTCTGTAGCCTTCCTTGGACATAACCAGCCAGATGGGAACACCCCAGTTCAATCCATTTTCCAAATCAATGAATATCCTTGGTGATGCGGGGTTGGTGACCAAAACCGGTGGATCTGGCGTCTGGGACCTCGGCAGAGGCTCTGGGACCAGCAGAGCTTATTCTCCTGAGGTCTCCAGGACCAGCCTGACTCCTGCTGAGAGCACACAGTGATCCTCTCTGACCAGGAAGAGGAAGGGCCAGTTCAGAGGCCCTTCATTATATGCATGGCCTCAGGTATACTAGGCAAAAAAACACAGAGTCTGGGAGGAGAGCACTTCTCAAGGTGGATTGCCTTCTCCTTAGACATTTATCACTACTCAGACCCTGTTTTCCAGTCCTAGGATACATAACATGACTATTCTTTTTAAAACAGAGGGGGAAAAATAGGCACACATGTATTCTTTCCCAGGAATAAGGAGACACCAGGAATCTGCCCTTCCTCACCCACACCAGAGCATGGGTCCTGGCAATTGAAGAGATTTCCTGCAGTATTATTTCTGACCGTGGGCCTGCTTGGACATGTAAGTTCACATTTCTGAGGACTGAGAACAGGCGCTGCATGTGAAAGTGTGTGTTGGGCGGGATTGGTGGTGGTGGTGGGGGGGTTGGTTAATACTGGGAGACATTTTCAGTGGAGCTCTACTGCCCCCTCGAGGCACGTGTTGACAGTACACGGGTGTTTTGCCTCAGGAGCATAACATTGACTTTGCAAGGTCAGAGGCTAAAGTCCTGAAGTGCCAAGACAGTTCTGCCACACGGAGGATCCAGAGGCCCTCCAGCTCTGGTGAACGTTTTGTCAGGTTTTCTGGGGATCCTGTCTGGCAGTGAAATCCTTGCTCGCCTGTGCCCTTCTCCTGAAGCATCCTCTCAAATGCAGTGCAGGACCTATTATGACCTTTTCTTTTATTCTGAAATGAAGGTTCACAGCTTCACACTGGATGTCCTGGTGGACTCATTTTCCCCAACTTGAGCTATCACACAGCGACTCTGACTCTCTGTAGGAGGTCACCATAGTGGTGGGTTGTCTGTTTGAGAGTCCCAGTACACTGTCAACATCAGTTGTCAGGTACGTGTGAACAGGTGTGCTGTAAACTCAAGCCACGTTCCAGCTGAGTCTGCAAATCTCACAGATTCCAGTTGTGTTCTGTCCTAACCACTGACCTCAGAATCCAGGATTATGATACATGCTGGTTTTATGTCACCAAGTTTTGGATTAACATGTAATGGAATAGTAACCAGTATCCCGAAACACCCTGCAGACCAGGCTGGCCTCAAATCAGGGATTCGCCTGCTTCTGCCTCCCCATTGCTGGGATTAAAGGTGTGCACAACCACTACCCCACTACATATTTTCAAAAACTGTACATTTCTAAGAGATAGAATTTCAGGGAATGAAGGATACATACATACCTAACTCCAACAGATATTACTAAATTTTCTTTCAAAGTTTTGTCAACTTACAGGCCACCAGCAATGACTGAGAATAATGGTCAGAGGCTTACTCATGATCTTCCATTTCTATCCTACCAAGCTTATTTGCTATGGGCCACAGGGAAATATTATAAGAACTCAGCTGGTTATGGCAAAGTCACTACTACCTGAATGGATCAAGGAATTCCTTCAGAGGAAGCTAAATCCCAAGGAGTTTTTAGTGTTATTTGGCTTGTTATATACCAGCTGTCTTCTGTTATGAAGATAATGTGTGCCTTCATAGTTTTCCCAATTGATTTTTCCCTAGAATTGCTAACAGTGTGGACTGATCACTCTGGACATATACATTAAAGGTATTTGGAGAACAGCCTCAGGAAAGGCTTCCTTCCCCCCAGCCCATCCGTTTCTCCCTTTTAAGCACTGGAATCAGATATCTCCCTTAGCTACATTCTAGAACTAACAGAACTAACAGTCCAAACCACCACATAAGTTCTGATTCAAGGTAAATTCCACAAGGAAACACCGCCTAGGTCAGGTGGACCTTAAGTAATTGCTTTACAATTTAGCTCGGACCCTCCTTTCTTACAGCCTTACTAACTTTATAGACCCCTAACTTCTTACCTAACCACTCCCAGGAATATAGATTGAGAACATAAATTTCCTTTTTGATATACTAACTGATATTAGCTCTCAGCTGACCTCCTCCCTTAACCACTCCATTTTCAGGTCATAAAAGAAAGCCTGACAATTCCTGCCTGGGGAAACTCTTACCTGCCTTTATGACCTTGCAGGAATTCAGGCCTGGTGACCTGGCTGGAGGGGAGGATTGTGATTGTTTGGGTATATAACTGTAAAGCTAGAGATTGAAGGAGGAATTAAAGTGAATGGACTAATGTGCTCGGTGTGCTGAGATTCTATTTTCCCGAAAATAGTCCTCACCATTTGTAGTTTCTCTCCTGAGCCCCTGGGATGTATATTATTAAGGCTAATCCCTCCAATATTATACAAGACTTACTAGGTGAAAGGAGATACTGAAAGCAATTTTAACTATATAGCAAATAGTCTAGGAAATAGGGGCGGCTTTGGTGATAATAAGAAAAACATTAAAAGATGCTTTAATATCTTGAAAAATCGTTAAGTGGGAGAAAGTGAGACTTATTGGTCGTTTTGGGAAACAAAACCAAACCGGTGATGCCTTCTACTTTTTGCGGGTGTGTGAGGTGCTAACAGTGTATTTATTCTACTGAGGATTTTCCAGTGGGCAATAAAGCTAGGGCTCAAGACTAGTCTCTTCCCATTCCTAAGCCAACCTAGGCTGAAGCTTCCTTTTCTTCAGTTCTTACACTTGCATCTTGCTAGGTAACCAGTGAAAAAGCATCTTGATGAATCTCTTTCCCGATTAACATCTCTTCTCCTGGAAATAAACATCAACCCAGGGGGCCGCTCGCTTACAATATTCCCTGGTCGAGTCCTAGAACAAATTACACCGGATACACGGATAGTAAATCGCTGTAGACAAGGCTCGAAGCTCAGAGGCCCTCCCTGGGCAGGAGTACTGACTGATCCTTCAAGTCAGTATTTACTTAGTGCCTGCGTGTCAGTGTTGGTGCCCCCTCTCCCAGCAAAGGATTTCACTGCCAACAGCATCCCCTTTAAGGAAGATGACCGCAGTTGTCTGACCCACCGCCCAACCTTTCGTTTTGGTTTGCCAACAAGTTTTCAGCTTGGTCCAGTAACGAACGTAAGACCAGGGACTTACCTGCTGCTTCCAACGCAGTCCTCGTTTTCCTCCACTTCTTGGAGAGGTAGATGAGGCTGAGCGTCGCGGCAGGACCCTTGGAGACACTAGTCCCGGAAAAACCTGGGCAAGGGTTCACAGGAGCCCTACTGAAGACTAAATAAAAAAGTCTTACAATACGTCCAGGATCCCAAACCGACTACAGGAAGAGACGCCATGTGTTAACAGCTTTTTCCGCTGAAACTGTGGGTGGCTCTGAAAAGAGCCTTTGGGTTACGGTGAGGTCCGCCGCTCACTTGGAGCTGGTGTACTTGGTGACGGCCTTGGTGCCCTCGGACACGGCGTGCTTGGCCAGCTCCCCGGGCAGCAGCAGGCGCACGGCCGTCTGGATCTCCCGGGACGTGATGGTCGAGCGCTTGTTGTAATGCGCCAGGCGCGACGCCTCGCTCGCGATGCGCTCGAAGATGTCGTTGACGAACGAGTTCATGATGCCCATGGCCTTGGACGAGATGCCCGTGTCGGGGTGCACCTGCTTCAGCACCTTGTACACGTACACCGAGTAGCTCTCCTTGCGGCTGCGCTTGCGCTTCTTGCCGTCCTTCTTCTGCGCCTTGGTCACGGCCTTCTTGGAGCCCTTTTTCGGGGCGGGCGCGGACTTCACTGGCTCGGGCATCTTGTCACAGCAACCACAGGAACTGTAGCACCGAGTCTGCCGGTAACTTCCCTTTTTATAAGGCGTTATTCAAATGAGGCTGAGAAAAGAACACTGCTGATTGAGTGCTATTTTGATGATGTCATGTGAAGTCTTGCCCAATCGACGTGTGCAGGTCGGCACAAACGCTTCTCATTGGCCTAAACGAAATGAAGAAGTCAGCCAATCGCACGGTTTCTTTTTCGCGCCCAGAGAAGACTATAAGGTCCAAGCTCTTGCGGCTCTCATCCACCCAGTTGGTAACGGCTACCGTGTGTTCACCATGTCTGGACGCGGCAAGCAGGGCGGCAAGGCTCGCGCCAAGGCCAAGACCCGCTCGTCCCGCGCCGGCCTGCAGTTCCCCGTGGGCCGCGTGCACCGGCTCCTCCGCAAGGGCAACTACTCGGAGCGGGTGGGCGCCGGCGCCCCGGTCTACCTGGCGGCCGTGCTGGAGTACCTGACGGCCGAGATCCTGGAGCTGGCTGGCAACGCGGCCCGCGACAACAAGAAGACGCGCATCATCCCGCGCCACCTGCAGCTGGCCATCCGCAACGACGAGGAGCTCAACAAGCTGCTGGGCCGCGTGACCATCGCGCAGGGCGGCGTCCTGCCCAACATCCAGGCGGTGCTGCTGCCCAAGAAGACCGAGAGCCACCACAAGGCCAAGGGAAAATGAGTCATTTCACCAAAACCACTTAAAAACAGACCAAAGGCTCTTTTCAGAGCCATCCACAGTGTCTTTTAAGAGCGCTGGACATTTTTGCACAAAACAGTGACATTTTGTGCAGTTTGTGCGAGTGACACATTTTCCCTAGAACTAGAGTAATCCTAACCCAACCTTTGCGGTTTATGTCCCGAGTAGAGAATGTTGGTGGCGTATATGGACCAACGTTTAAAAATAAGGTTAAGGCTATGTAGTTCCCCTGAAAGCGTCCCATCTGGATTTTAGCATTAGCCATTACACAAGAAAATTACATCTATTTCAACTGTTTAAGTATTGACAATCTCGTGGTTGTCACTCAGACACTTTCATTTTCAAATTCACAAACTGGAGTTCGGGTTTTTTTGTTTTCCAGCAGGTTTCAGTGTGTAGCCCTGGCTGGCCTGGAACTAAGACATCCCCCTGCCTCTGCCTCTGGAGTGCCGGCCACCGCGCCTGCAGATCCGGTTTGTCTCTGTAGCCGGGGCTGAGACCAAACCGGCCAGTTCTGCCTCGGAGGTCCGGGATCACACGCGTGCGCCACCACCGCCCTGCTGTGTAGTCTACATACATACACGCATACATACATACATTTCTGGCACTAAATTATTCGGTCCTTAAATTTATATCTTTAAAGTTAAAAGGTATGGTTATGCCCAAATAGTGGAAAGAATATGAATGTACGTGCTACAATGTTTCCGTTTGTATTTTCTATAATACATTTTGTTTTCTAAGGACACGGTAGGGATCACATTAAACGAAAATGGTAAAAAGCTCTTTAAAAACTCTCACACGCTACGAGTGCTCACCTGACTCTTGCGTTGTTGGACACGTCAAACAGTACTAAAGGAAAACGTTAAGTGTGGGGAGATGAGGACATTGGACCGAATTTCCATTTACAATCCTCAGCTTTCAAATCGCGCTGCGGGCCCCTCCCCCTAGCCACAAGCAGTTCCCGCCACCGCGCTTCCTGTTTTCACTCCGGTCCGCACGTTCCCTATAAGAGCGAACTGCTGTCTCGGAGATGGCATCGGTCGGATTCCTTTCCGTCTGTAGCCATGTCTGGTCGGGGTAAAGGCGGTAAAGGTCTCGGAAAAGGCGGCGCCAAGCGCCACCGCAAAGTCCTGCGCGACAACATCCAGGGCATCACCAAGCCCGCCATCCGCCGCCTGGCCCGGCGTGGCGGCGTCAAGCGCATCTCCGGCCTCATCTACGAGGAGACCCGCGGGGTGCTGAAGGTGTTCCTGGAGAACGTGATCCGCGACGCCGTCACCTACACGGAGCACGCCAAGCGCAAGACCGTCACCGCCATGGACGTGGTCTACGCGCTCAAGCGCCAGGGGCGCACACTCTACGGCTTCGGCGGCTGAGCTGCTCCGGCTCCTTTCTTTTTCTCTAAAGGCCCTTTTCAGGGCCGCCCACCCGACCCTCGGAAGAGCTGCAGCACTGTTTCGTTCTAAGCTCCCGATGTCCAGGACTCGTGCGGCACGCAGCTCAGTCGGCTGCGGACTGGATCCCTCGTTCGCGGGACCTCCCGTCCTGGGGGTGCGCCGGTGTCCTAACTGTTCCGTGGTTTGCATCTCCCGTCTTTAGTGTAAGTTAAATGTAAGACGTGCCCGTGACATTAGGCCTGTGAGTGGTGGGTGCTCTGCCCGCTTCAGGTGCAAGTGCACTTCATTTAGGAGTTCCTGGGCCATGGCTACGTGAAGGAGAACTTCCAACCCGCATGACTTCCTTAACGAAAAAGCTCCTGGCCTCAGATGAGCCTGCTGCCCTTTGCCATTACACCAGCAGGCCCCCTGCGGACCGACTGGGGGAGCAATCAGGACGCCCCATCAGGCCTTACCCAGCAGTTGGGCCGGCCAGCCGTCTGATGGTCTTGATGGTCTAAATACCGCCTCTAAAGTGGGGGCGGCCGGTGGGGGTGGAAGGGGAATAAACGCAACTCCCGGGAGAGAGACTGGCTTCATCGCCTTCCCGGCACAAGAGCTATCCCTGCGTGTGCCAGTGGCAAGCGCTTCTTTTTCCCTCGCCCTAATAAATGCCTTTCTCTACTGTTGGTTCTGTCTGCTGCTGTCTGAAATTGTTGAGCTTTCCCGCTGTTCACTGGAAAATTTTTCCTGCCTTGGAATTCTTTAGTTGGCAGAGAAGACGAGCCCGGTCACGACCGTTAGGTCTGTATCAGCATGGCTGCATAGTTGGGAGTGATACTATGTTGGTGTCTAAAAGCTCGCCTCACTTTGTCCATGTATGGGATGGAAAGGGAGGTCTATGCAGTGCTCAAGCTGGTGACGTCCCTTAGGGTACAATAGACGTCAAGGTCAAGGCATTTCCTCCTCTGGCTCCCATGGTCATCATGCAGCCGTATTCCTGGGCTTCCACGCAAGTGTTGTCTTAGGTAACACTTCTAAGATCATAACTTATTTGTCCTTCCTGTGGTGCTTGGTTTACATTGGTATTTTTTTCTGATTTGGGTTGTGGTAAAGCCTGATTCCCTTCTTAGATGAAAGTGTAATCTTGTAAAGTATATAGTAAGTGCCACATTTTAAAGAAATCCATTTATCCTGGTAATAGATTGACTTCATGGGAGCTATTAACCTTAAATTACTATGTAAAATTGGTGAGTAAACACTACTACTCATTTTTATGCTTAGCATAAAAAGGATTCCTTCCTGGTGATGAATGTCTTCGGTGCTTAGTGGAAAAGGAGGAATTACTATAACATGGGTGAGATACAGCTAAAGGACAAAGTCTGTAGTCATGGGATGCAGATGTATTTATTTGGACAGAAAACAGGTATAGCCAGATTTTGCTTGCTTAAGGATCTAATTTTGGTTTTTGTATGTAGGGGCTCTGGAGACTAAATCTGGGTTCATGTAGACAACTGTCCTGCATCATCTTTTTGAGACCAGGTTTGTTTGCCCAGGCTGGCCTTGAACTTGTGATCTTACTGCTGCTGTCTCTACAGTGGATGGGATTGCAAGCACATCTTATCAGGTCAGATTCTAGAGCTGGCTGATTATTTCCATCCAGCAGTTAGATCAGAAGCTCTGGGTGGCTCATCCCAGATACGACTTGTTAGCATTTTACACCGACTGCTGGTCCGTGGGGCCTTTTCAGATTTAGAGACATCTTCTTAGCCCTGGTAGTGTTTCCTGAGTTCTAACACTCAGTGCCTGTGGAACCCTTAGACTCCAGACTCTGTTGGAATTCAATCCCATGGAGCTCTCATCCAATGGGGGCTAGGGCCCTAAACAGCATCTGTCTTTAATGACTTCTAGCTTTATATCTCTTTTTTTTTTTTCTTTCTTTTCTTGTTTTGTTTTGTTTTTCAAGATTGGTTTCTCTATGTAACAGCCCTGGCTGTCCTGGAACTTGCTCTGTAGACCAGACTGGCCTCAAACTCAGAGATCTGCCTGCCTCTGCCTCCCAAGGGATTAAATGTGTGGGCCTCGACCACTCCGCTTAATTTTATATCTTTAGTTGAAGTGTTCTTCAAACACTGTTGTTGTTTTTTTTTTTTTGGGGGGGGGGTTGTTTTTTTTTTTTTTTTCTATTCTTTAAAAAGATAGGATCTCTTATATATCCTTGGCTCTCCTTGAACTCATTTTGATTTTGAGAATGGGTTTGAACTAGGATCCAGCTGCCTCCTTCCTTCACCTCCAGAATGCTGGGATTGTAGATATGTGTAATCACAATCATGCAGCCGTTGGGACTAAACCCAAGCCTTCCTGCGTTCTAGGCAAACACTTTACCAACTATACCAACTGAGACACAACCTCAGACCCATAAATGTTTAGTGAACTCAAGTAAGGCTAACACATCAAATATACAAACACTAATATTTTCTCAGTAGTTTATTGTTGGTTCAGACAGGGTTACTGTTGCTGTGATTGAGAAGCCCAGGCCCTTACCCAGATGCCTGTCTTGGCTATCCCACATGACAGGCTGCAGAAAAGACCCCCTGACTCAGCAGGATGTGCCCTTGAGGCCCTGACCTTGAGCTTGACCCTAGTTATTTAAAAAAAAAACACCACTAGGTGTCCCTGCATGGTAAAGAACCAATTAAAAGTTAAACTTAGCAGGCTGAATACCATAACCCCAGCAACTGCTGCAAGAGGTAGCAACTTTCCTGCAGCTGTAACCAAGTAGCCAGGGAGGGCACCTCCAGCTTGGAGGTGCACCAATCCTGAGTCTGTTCCTATGCCGTCTGTAGACCCTGAGACCTGCCCTTGCTTTGCCCCTATAACTACCCCGTCTCACTGTTACTCGGGGTCTCTTCTGCTCTGTTGCTGCATCGGAGGGACGAGGACCCAGGTTCAAGCTCGAAATTAAAAGACTCTGCTTTTGCATCGGATCTTGTTGGGGACCGATTCCGGACAGCGGTGTCCTTACTTTATCAAGCCTTACAAAAGCAGGAAGTTCCTGGCCTAACCTCGGGCTGTACAACTTCCTGGAGTACCTGCTAATCAGCCAGCTGCAGGGGCCTGGGACCAAAGTGACCTCACCCTCCCTTAGGAATTTTCCATCCTTCTCTCCGTGCTTCCCCTGCTCCCCCTCCCTGCCTGAAGCCCTGTTTATAAGCCTCAACACCCAGTCAATAAACGGAGACCTCGACGCAACTCAGACTGACTCTGTCTTCCTTTAGGCGCCTGGTCTCCTTTCTCTCTCGCCCCCATTGATCTTTCAGGAGGTGCCTCCTCGGGTCTCATCAAATAACCTGGCCCGCGGGGCCGGGCAGGATCTGGTTTCCTGGTGGACTTTGGGGGTCTGGACTCTGGGCACAACATGATGAGTCCCATGACCAAAGCAACTTGGGGAAGAAAGGACTTATTTGGCTTACACTTCCACAAACTCCAGGGCCGCACGCTTAATGGCTTCGGGGGCTTAGGTACTCAGCGTTTTATTTATTTATTTATTTTTCTACTTCTTCTTCTCCTCTATGAAGGCCCTTATCAGGGCCACCACATCTTTCAAAAAGAGTCACTCACTGTGACCCGTATACGTTACTCTGTGTAGTGCATGGCCGTGGTGTAGTATTTGTTGTTTTTGCCTTGTTACTAGTTGGAATTCTCGGGCACCAGTCTATTGTACAATAGCCAATTATTTCTATTATGCCTTAGTCCCTCACTTGGCTTAGGCTGGGATCAAAAGGGCAACGTGCATATAAAAAAGTTTATACTTTCCATCTTACGTTTCAAATAAGTACTAACCCAGTATAAAACTTTTATTTTCTTGTAATCCCAGCACAGAGAGGCAGGTGCATCTCTGAGTTCAAGTCTAGCCTGGTCTATAGAGCGAATTCCAGGACAACCAGGGAAACCATATTTGAAAAACAAAATAAAACACACACCTACACAGAACTTTATTTCCATCGGTGGTGTTATGTGTGGTGATATATTGGGTACCCTAATAAAGCTTACCCAAGGATCAGAGAACAGAACAAGCCACTAGATTAAACATAGATGCCAGGCAGTGGTGGCACACACCTTTAATCCTAGCACTCTGGAGGCAGAGATCCATCTGTGTCTCCATGAGTTCAAAGCCACCCTGAACTACATGAGATTGATTCCGTCTAGAAAAGAAACAGAGTCAGGCAGTGGTGGCACCAGGAAGTAATATGGCAGGGCAAAGAAAGGTATATAAGACATGAGGAAACGGGAACTAGAGGCTCTTTCTGGCTGAGGTCTTTCGGGTGAGGACTCAGAGGCTTTCAGAATGGGCTGAGAGGTTGGCAAGGTGAGGTTGGCTGTGGCTTGCTCTGCTTCTCTGGTCCTCAGCCAAGTACCTTTATTAGGGAACACAATATATCACCACAGTTACGGGGCAGAATTCAAACTTCCTAAGGTTTTGAGTTCAGTCTCTTCTTCTTCAGTGCTAATTCCAGGGAAACCCAGCGAACTGTGGGACACTTTTCAAGCATTGGCTACATAATTTAAATGCCACTTTAATATTTAAGAAGGTAAGCTTAGGCCAAACATGGCCCATACCTTTAATCCCAGCACTCCAGTGGCAGGTAGATTCCTTGAGTTCCAGCCTAGCTTTGTCTACATGGTGAGTTTCAAGCCAGTGAGGGATGCATAGGAAGACTTTGTCTCCAAAAATAAACTGTAGATTAATTTCTAAACAGTCTTATTAAATAAGAAACACAAAGCCAAATACAGGGGTGATAGCCACCAAATAACCTTAGGTCACCACACCGCAGTAGCTTCCCAAGAGAACTAACTTTTTCCTGTCTAACCTGCGCCTTTATTGCCTTGCTGTTCTGTCTTCTCATTGGCTCTTAGCCCAGCCACCTCACTTCCTCCTCACTGCCTGTCTATACAGACCTCCAGATCTCTATGGCTGGTACTGGGATTAAAGGCATGTGTCACTATACTTGGCTGTGTCTTTGAATGCACAGAGACTCTGTCTGCCAAGTGATCGGATTAAGGGCATGTGCTACCACCGCCTGACTTTTGTTTATGGCTGGCTATGATCTCTGATCTCCAGGCAAACTTTATTTACTAACATACAAATAAAATATCATCACATTTCAGCACAAATAAAATATCACCACAATAAACAAATCTAATCAAAAACCAATCCCCTGCCCAACAACAACCTCTGCACTCAGGAGGCAGAGGCAGGAGGATCTATGGGTTCAAGGCCAGAATGGTCTACATATCAAGTTCCAGCACAGCTGGAGTTAAGTAACAGTAAAACACCCTGTCTTAAGCCAAAAGAAAGAAAGGGAATCTAGAGCTTCCTTATGCTTTTTTTCTGATGTAATAAAACATTATACCGATGTAACTAAAGAAAACGTAAGATTATTTTATTTTCTGTTAGCTGGGCCTGGTGGTGCACCTCTTTAATGTTGTTAATATCAGCACTCAGAAGACCCAGCAGGCTGATCTCTGAATGTGAGGTCTAGGAGTGAGTGTCAGGATAGCCAGGACAAAGTAGAGTCCCTGTCTCAACACAGACTTCTTTTTATTCATGTGTATCTACACACAGGTGTCCATGGAGACAAGACGGGGTGTCACTTCCCTGAAGGCTGGAGTTACAGGAGGTTATGAGCACTTGACGGGACACTGGGAACTGCTCCGGTGTTAGTGTTTATGGTCTTAACCACTTAGTGCTCTTAACCACTAAGCCAGCTCTCCAGGCCCCTCATAGAACAACATTTTTTCCCCTTTTCCAATTCAAAGACCACATTTTGAAATAATGGAACTATTAAAGTATTAGTTATAGCTCATGGGTCAGGCCAGTATCCTGAACCCCAGGAAAGAGTGCCCCCCAACCCCGCCCATGCTCAACTAGCATAACCCCAACCTACCCCTCCTCTCCCTGTCTCTGTATCCTGGCACACTGCTCTGGCAGAAGCCTCCGATCCAACCAGAGCCTGGCCGGCTCCCTGAAAACCAGGGAAGTCAACCAGACAGAACTCCACCCATTAATCTGGGCAGGAACCCCCTGCTGGAGAGAGGCCATCAAAGTCCAGTCTCCAACTCTGGTGGAGACCATCTACTCAACCCCAGGCCACTGCTGGCAGAAGACCAGAGAGGAAACAGAAACCAAGGAAGAAAACACATGTCCAACAAATACAAATCCAGAAATCAGCACCTAGACCTGTAATCACCCCAAACCCAGATGCCTAGATGCCAATGTAAGAACACAACTAACAACAGCCAGGGCAGTCTGTCACTACCACAGCCCAGCTAGCCGAATACAGCAACCCTTGAATATTCCAATGCAGCTAAAGCACAAGAAAACGAACTTAAAACCAACTTTATGAAACTGATAGAGGTCCTTAAAGAGGAAATGAATAAATCCCTTAAAGAAACTGAGGAAAAGACAATAAAAGATTGAAGTGAATGAATAAATCCCTTAAAGAATGTCAAGAAAAATCAGTTTAAGAAAATGAGTGGCTGGGCGGTGGTGGCGCACGCCTTTAATCCCAGCACTCAGGAGGCAGAGCCAGGCAGATCTTTGTGAGTTCCAGGCCAGCCTGGTCTACAGAGCAAGATCCAGAAAAGGCGCAAAACTACACAGAGAAGCCCTGTCTCGAAAAACTAAAAAAAAAAAAGAAAAGAAAGAAAGAAAAGAAAAGAAAAGAAAAGAAAAGAAAAATGAGCAAAACTGTTCAAGAAAGAAAGAAAAGAAAAGAAAAGAAAAGAAAAGAAAATGAGCAAAACTGTTCAAGACCTGAAAATGGAAATAGAAGCAATAAAGAAAACACAAATTGAGAGAATTCTGGAAATGGAAACTCTAGGTAAGTGGAACAAGAACTACAGACCCAAATATCACCAATACAATGCAAGAGGTGGAATAGAGAATCTCAGACATTGAAGACAAGATAGAAAAAATAGATACATCAGTCAGAGGAAATGTTAAATCTAAAAAATTCCTGACAAATTCCAGGAAACCTGGCATGCTATGAAAAGACCAAACCTAAGAATAATAGGAATAGAAGAAGGAGAAGATTCCCAGCTCAAAGACCTAGAAAATATTTTTAACAAAATCATAGAAGAAAAATTTGCTAGCATAAAGAAGGCCATGCCTATAATGGTACAAGAAACACACAGAATGCAAAATAGACTGGACTGGAAAACAAGGTCCCCTCACTACGTAATAATCAAAACACTAAACACAGAACAAAGAAAGAATATCAAAAGCTGCAAGAGAAAAAGACCAAGTAACATACAAAGGCAGACCTATTAGAATTACAACTGACTTCTCAACAGAGATAAAAGCCAGAAGGACTGGAGAGATGTGCTGCAGACTCTAAGAGACTACAGATGCCATTCCAGACTATTATACCCAGCAAAACTCTCAATCACAATACATGGAGAAAATAAGATATTCCATGATATAGTTGAATTTTAACAATGTCTATTCATAAATCCAGCCATATAGAAGGAAGGGCTCCAACCCAATGAAATTGAAAATGCAGGCAATAGATAATCTCACACTAGCAAAACACAAAGAAAACACACACATACACACACACATACATACACACACACACACACACACACACACACACACACACACTACCATCACCAACTACAACAAAACAGCAGGAGTTAACAGTCATTGGTCATTAATACCTCTCAATATCAATGGACTCAATTACCCATTAAAAAGACACAGATGAACAGAATGGATGGGAAAACAAGATCCATCCTACTGCTGCATACAAGAACCACACCTCACTGGGTGGTGGTGGCACATGCCTTTAATCTCAGCACTCAGGGAGATGGAGGCAGGCAGATCTCTCTGACGTGGAGGACTACTTAGTATACAGAATGAGTTCCAAACAGACAGAGATACACAGAGAAACCCTGTAAAAAAAAAAAAAAAAGAAAGAAAAAGAAAAAAAGAAAGAAAGGAAGGAAGGAAGGAAGGAAGAAGGAAAAAAGAGAAAGAAACATACCTCAGCATCAAACATAGACATTACTTCAGAGTATAAAGTTAGAAAAAGATTTTCTAAGCAAATGGCCCCAAGAAGCAATTTGGTGTAGCTATTCTAACAACTAACAAAATAGACTTCAAACCAAAATTAATCAAAAGAGATGGGAAAAGACACTTCACACTCATCAAAGATGACATTTCAATTCTTAACATCTATGCCCCAAATGCAAAGGCACCCACATTTGTAAAAAGAAACATTACTAAAGCTTAAATCACAATCAACCCTCACACGTTAATATTGGAAGACTTCAATACCCTATTCTCACCAATGGACAGATCACCCAGACATAAACCAGAGAAATACTGGAGTTAGCAGGTTTTGTGAACCAAATGGACCTAATATGAAAATTTCACCCAAACACAAAAGAGTTTACCTTCTGCTCAGCACCTCATGGAACATTCTCCAAAACTGACCACATACTTGTCACAAAACAAGTCTCAACAGATTTAAAAAAAAAAAAAAACAACGGAAATACCCCCCTGCATCCTATCAGACCACCACGGATTAAAGCTGGATTTTAACAACAACAGAAACAACAGAAAGTCTACACACCTGTGGAAACTAAACTATTCTATAATGAATGACTGTTGGATCAAGGCAGAAATAAAGAAGTAAATTACAGACTTCCTAGGATTCAATGACAAGGAATGCACAACATACCCAAATTTATGGGACACGATGAAGGCTGAGCTAAGAGGAAAGTTCATATCACTAAGTGCCTTCATAAAGAAATTGGAGAAATCTTACGCTAGCAACGTAACAGCACTTCTGGAAGCTCTAGAACAAAAAGAAGCAAACACATTCAAGAGGAATAGATGTTAGAAAATGAAGAAACTGAGGGCTGAAATCAATAAAATATAACAAAAGAGACCAATACAAAGAATCAATGAAACGAAGAGCTGATTCTTTGAGGAAATCAACAAGATAGACAAATCCTTATCCAAACTAACCAAAAGGCAGAGATAGAGTGTCCAAATTAACAAAGTCAGAAACGAAAAGGGGAACGTAACAACAGACACTGAGGAAATAATTCCATAGAATCACTAGGTCATACTTCAAAAACCTATACTCCACAAAATTGGAAATCTAAAAAGAAGTGTGGGGAGTGCTTTCTTGATACCACTTACCAAAGATAAACCAAGATCAGATAAACAATTTAAATAGATCTACAAATCCTTAGCAGTTTAAGATTTTGCTCATTCAGACAGAAAAGGCTAGAGATGCGCAGTAAAGCAGGTTCAGACTGAAAAAATCTCTGGACAGGTTACAGTATTTTTTTAAA
This sequence comes from Peromyscus eremicus, assembly GCF_949786415.1. Lineage (NCBI taxonomy): Eukaryota > Metazoa > Chordata > Mammalia > Rodentia > Cricetidae > Peromyscus > Peromyscus eremicus. The sequence continues at coordinate 40,211,047 of NC_081420.1, forward strand.
ATATGCACAGGCTTTAGAAAAAATGGATATAGACAATCATAGAAAATAGTAAATAGTTTATAAATAATTTTTTAAAAAAATAAGCCATGTAGAGATGGGACATACACATCCTGTATGTTATTGCATTGATTTTGAATTTTTTAATGCTGATGAGCAAAAGACAGTTGCTGAGAGATATGGGGTTGTGAAAGAGATTGTTGAATTAAACCAGCCTATATACTTTCGACATGCTTTAACTTTAGAATGGAAGTCAAAAACTATATTGCTTTGGAGAAGAGGTCATGCTTTTGTTTCCACAGGAAACAAAGGGCTATGGGTTCATTCAAGATTGATAGAGAACAGGTTTGATCAGTGAGGACCCCCTGAAAATCCTGGCTACAGATATAAAGAAATAAACCTAGAAAAACCACAAGACAGGTGATGTATATTTTACCTGCTCAAACATAAAACAAAAAATTATCTTTGGCTGGCTTGTGTATAATGCACATTCCATATTGTGTTAATGAAGATATGCATGTTATCTTTGAAAGTTTATGTGTTTAAGCCGGGCGGTGGTAGTGTACGCCTTTAATCCCAGCACTCGGGAGGCAGAGCCAGGCGGATCTCTGTGAGTTCGAGGCCAGCCTGGGCTACCAAGTGAGTTCCAGGAGAGGCGCAAAGCTACACAGAGAAACCCTGTCTCGAAAAAACAAAAAAAAAAAAAAAAAAAAAAGAAAAGAAAAAAAGAAAGTTTATGTGTTTTCAGAGCAAGGGGACCAGACATCATTGAAAATGGGTAGCCCAAATTATCCAGCCTCTCAGAGTGCCTCTATTGCAATTTACTCAGAGTTCTGCATACAGAACAGCTTCAAGACTGCTGACTGAGATGGTCCAGCCTTACAGACTATTCTAGCAAGGACTGCAGATAAACCTTGTGCTTTCCCATTGCACAGAGACTGGACAACAAATGTTATAACTGGTTTTCCCAGGATTTGATCATTATCTTAATTTTCTCAGGTTCCCTAAAAAAAATGCCATCATCCATAGACAACACAAAGTAGTCTAGAGAACACAAAGCCCACATTCCAAAGAGGTGGGGTAGGTGGTTTTTTGGTCATTTGGTGGGTTATGGATGTTTGTCATCATTTAGTGAGGATGTAGGAATATAGGATAAAAGGACAACTATTCATCTCAAATATTTTACATTGGTATATGCTGGGAGCCATAAAAATATGAAGTAGGATTTCAGCTGATGATGACAAGCTAATACCTGGAAGAAGCCAAGGGCCTCCCAGAGGTCAAGCTGAGGCTCACGGAGCCTTGGTGATATTAGGTCTTGGATATCAGCTGATTGCCTGCAATGAATTTCATATGTGCTGCTGCAGCTTCTCCATTCAATTCTCTTTCCGAAGAACAGTGCGTTTTTATCATTCATTGGGCACACTTTCCCCTCTACTAATGGAATATTTGGATAACCTTCTGTGCTGACAGCAATAACACAGTCAGAACCTCAGTTTCAAGCCTCCCTGTAATTATCATCATTAGCAACATCTGGACAGAACCATCTCCGGATGAAAATACCTTATCTGAGAAACTTCCCAGACTTTTTAAGAACAAACCTTTCAGAAATTATTGGGAAAGGAGCTAAGATGAGAAAGAACTAGATAGATGAGAACTACATGAGTCAGAACTAGATGAAAGAATTAAGATAGGACATAGAGGGAACAGCAGGAAAATGTAGAGAGAAATCAAGTGAGAAAGGAGCTAAATAAAAGAGCAGAATAGAAGCTATGTAGAGAGAGAACTGACTCAGAAGAATAAAGTGAATGGACTAAGAGTTTTGTGTATGTAGATTTATTAGAGTATCCTTCAGATTAATTAATCTGCCACTGGTAGTATCTCTTCTGGAACCCTGGGAGAAGGCTATTAAGGGGCTGGACCCCAATACTCTTCATTAGATATGAACTTTGGTATACTGACACAAATTTAAAGTTACTTTTGTTATATTGTATATTTCTACTATTGTTGGGGGCATTGTGCTTATGCAGCTCATTTAAAAATGTAATGCATAATTAAGAAATGTAGTTTGGTAGTTAGTCATCTATAATAATCAAACTTGTAGTCATATTAGGTATGTTTTCAAGGTTAAACATAGAAGTAAGGCAATGTTTAATAGCATACACCTTTAATCCTAACATTCAGGAGGCAGAAATCCATCCAGATCTCTGTGAGTTTAAGGCCACACTGGGAACAGAGCCAGATGTGGTGGCACATGCCTTTAATCCCAGCAGTAACTATGGAGATCTGGAGGTCTGTACAGACAGACAGACAGACAGGAAGTGATGTAGCTAGGCAGAGAGAGGAAGTAAGAGGGCAGGGAAAGAAAAGCATACAGGTGTGGGTGTACAGGAAGTAGCTCTCTCTTTTCGGCTAAGGATTTCTAGCGGTAAGAACGTGGCTATCTTCTTTCTGCTTCCCTGATCTCTCATTTTTTACCCCAATATCTGGCTCCGGGTATTTTATTAGTAAGAACATTTAGAAATTTGTCTTATAGGAAAGAGAGATTAAAAAGCCCCAAGGCAAAAAAAAAAAAAAAAAAGCCCCAAGGCAAAAGCCAGAAATGAGCCCAAGCTGGGCTGAGCATTCAAAACTAATAATAAGTCTCCATGTCATGATTTGGGAACTGGTTGGTGGCCCAATAGAAAAAGCCTGCTATGGAGAGTTGAGGCACAAACGAGAGTTAGGAGGAGACACTGGGAAGAGAGGAGGGAGGGGAAACTACGGTCAGGATGTAAATAATAATAAAAAAATTATTAAAATAAGAAGGGGGGATTGATGACAAAATTCAATATTTTTGAATAAGGTTAAGAAGTCTGATAGATATTTCTCTTAATGTGCAGTGCATTCCACACAATATAAAAGCTTAGACACACATACGCAAAAAGTTTACCCACTTTTAAAATGGATTAAATAGTACTATTGATTGATTCGTTCATTTATTAAAAATATCCCAAGCTATTGATGAATTGATAAGTAACCAACTTAACAAAAATCCAACTTTTTCTTTTATGTGTATGGGGTGGTGGTGGTACAAGTGCCTCTGGCTGGTAGAGCAACTGGGTCCCCTGAAACTACAGTTACAGGCAGTTGTGAGATTGCTCTCCTCTCCGTGGGTGCTGGGAATCTAACTTGGGCCCTCTGCAAGAACAGTACATGTTCTTAACCACTGCAGGGCACACCCTTAGTCTTGATCCTCCTGCCTCCACCTTCACAGTGCTGGGATTACAACTTTGTGCCACCTCAGGGCTTCGTGCATGCTGGGCCAACACTCTTCCACCTAAGCTACAACCAGAGCCTGATCACAATCCTCGTTTTCATACTATGGAGCAACATAAAAATGCCAGCAGGTTAATTCTGTGCGTTTTGTTGCTTGCTGTTTGTTTGTTATGTTTTCCTTCTGTCTTTGCAATGACTTTTGGGAATCTATCAGAAGTCTTGGAAGGTTGTCACTGTCCACACTGCTGGTCCTGTGCCACCTACATAGAGAGCACTGCCCTTCTTCATAACGATAATGTCCAGTCATGTAGGAAATTAACAAGACAAATTCTGTTCTGTCATCAACAAACGAGTCTTTTCTGTAGATATCAAAAGGCCCATCCCACAAAGTTCTGACCTGTTTTCCTGAGACATCAAAATGAGAGTATAAGAGATGCTCGTCACACTCAACCTTTGAGGTAGTTTGAGTTTTGTAGGTCATAATGGAGACAGTGCTTCACCCAAGATCAGCCAAGAGTGTCTGTCTGATTAGGAACGAGCGGATCCCTCATCACTAAGCTCACCATGCTGACGCATGCCTTCTGGACCAACACACATCCGGTTGCTTTCATTTTCAAATTGTCCTCTCCAGCTTTAGAAAAACATCCTGTGAAATTTCATCCAACAAGTCTGGGATTTAAGAACAATGACTTTGGCTGGGAGTGATGGTGCACGCCTTTAATCCCACCACCTGGGAGGCAAAGGCAGGCAAACTTCTCTGAGTTTGAGGCAAGTCTGGTCTACAAAGTAAATTCAAGGCCATCCAAGGCTACATAGTGAGAAACCCATTCTGAAAGAAAAAAAAGACAGGAAGAAAGGAAGGTGTTGTGGGGTATTCACCAAAGAAGACCGCTCAGACATGGGTTTAAGCCAATGAAAAGTCTTTATTAGCTGGCCAACTACGACACTGGTTGTTCAGGATCCCAGTGTAGCTCCAAGACTTTCTCAGGGTGAGCTTTTAAGCACAAAAACCATGTTCTGGGTTGACATGCTTCAGTTAACGAGAACAGTTAGCCAGAAGCAGAACTACAGAAGCCAAAAAGCAAGGTTAGTCCATTTAGAGACTCTCCCAGAACTGTGGACTGTGGTGGACTAGGTCTTTGTTTCAGTTGTGGCCGGCGGTGCTGTCTGTGTGCTGAGCTCTAGAGCCTGAATGGTTCTTCCACCATGGAGTCAGTCGTGCTAAGGTCTCGGGGCCTACCAAGGTCCGGGCCCTGTTACAGAAGGAAAAGAAAGAAAGAGCAATGACTGTGTAGGAAATGTGTGATTTAGGGGCTGGAGAAACAGCTCATTGTTTTAAGAGCACTTAGTGCTCCTCCAGGGAATCCCAAGCTTAGTTCTCAGTGACCCACATGGCAGTTCTCAAGCCTCTGTATGTCTAGGTCCAGAGGGTCTGACACCCTCTTCTGGCCCCACAAAACACCAGGCACATGTGATGTACATGTGGTGTACACACATACATTCACATAAAACATTCATCCATATAAAGCACTGTGGTGATATTTTAATTGTGCTGAAATGTGATTTTATTTGTATGTTAATAAATAAAGTTTGCCTGGAGATCAGAGGTCACATAGCGAGGTCACATAGCCAGAAACAGGAATCAGGCGGTGGTAGCACATGTCCTTAATCCGATCACATGGCAGGCAGAGTCTCTGTGGTGTCATAAGCGTGGTGACACACGCCTTTAATCCCAGTACCAACCATAGAGACCTGGAGGTCTGTATAGACAGGCAGGAAGTCATGTGGCTGGGCTTAGAGCCAATGAGAAGGCAGAATAGAAAAGCAATAAAAACTCAAGTCAGACAGGAAGAAGGTCACACGACAGCGTGGTGGTAAGCTAAAGGGTAGTCAGTGGCTCTTCGCTATTTCTCTGATCTCTTCGGCTATTACCCCTGTATTTGGCTCTGTGTTTCTTATTTACTAAGACTGTTTAGAATTTCATCTACAAAGCACAATAAACTTTTTTTAATTAAGAAAATATATGATTTATATCACTGGCCCTGTCCACATAGTAACAGAATGGTAGTGAGTGGACTTTACACAAAAGCTTTTGTTAACTACCATTACTTATGAGTTTGTTCCCATGGATTAGAATAAATGAATCATTCATTAGAACCAGCAAGTTCTAGGCAGGCCAGATGACTCAATGGTGAAAGTACTTGCTCCAGTTCTGCATAGTGGCACACATCTTTAATCTTCTAGCAGTTGGGAACCTGAGGCAGGTGGATCTCTGTGATTCCATCCTGGTTTGCATTGTGAGTTCCACGAACACTAGAGCTACATAGTGAGACCCTATGTCTCAAACAACAACAAAAAAACAAAGACAAAGAGCTTACTACACACCCCATGTTGATGTGAGTTCAGTCCCTGACACCCACAGAAGAGAAAGTGGCTCCTTAAGGTTGATTTCCCCCTATGAGCTCAGCATACATATCATGCACACACAATAATAAAATGTTTTAAAACAATCAAGTTCTTTATTACTTGACAGCCCTACCATTAAAATAGAATAGAACAAAACATTAGATTACTGTACCATATTGTTATACAGCTGTTCTAGGCTTGTATCATATTTGGAACAATTCATGGTCTTGGTTTCCTGACATTTTAAAATATGCCTTCCTGGTACTATTTGAAATCCTGTAGTTCTGTTACTGAGAAACAAATGTGATAGGTTAAAAAAAAAATTCTAAAATGTGTCAGGCATAGATAAGGAATAAGTCGTGCACTGCATAAATATATGAACCAAAAGATTAGCATTCATAAGACACACATGAAATATCAAGATGTTAAACATGCATGAGATATAGGGAATACTCAATATTCATTGTCTTAGTTACTTTACTTTTGCTGTGAAGAGACATCATGACCAAGGCAATTTATAAAAGAAACGTTTATTGGGATTGATGGTTCCAGAGGGTTTGAGTTCATGGTCATCATGGGAGCAGGCGGGCAGGCATGGCACTAGAATGGTAGCTTAGAGCTTACATCTGATCCACAAGTAGGAGGCAGAGGCAACTGTAACTGAGAACAGCTTGGCTTTTGAAATGTCAAAGCCCATGGGTGGTGGTGGCACACGTCTTCGATCTCAGAACTTGGGAGGCAGAGGCAGGCAGAGCTCTGTGAGTTCAAGGCCAGTGTGGTCTACAAAGTGAGGGCCAGAAGAGCCAGAGCTGTTAGACAGAAAAATCCTATCTCCATGAAAACAAAAACCAAAACCAAACAAACAAAAACAAAACCTCAACGTCTACCCACAGTGACCCACCTCTCCAAGGCCACACTTCATCCTTTCCTAACAGTTCCTCCAACTGCAGAACAAGCCCAGGAATACGGCTGCATGATGACCATGGGAGCCAGAGGAGGAAATGCCTTGACCTTGACGTCTATTGTACCCTAAGGGGACGTCACCAGCTTGAGCACTGCATAGACCTCCCTTTCCATCCCATACACGGACAAAGTGAGGCGAGCTTTTAGACACCAACATAGTATCACTCCCAACTATGCAGCCATGCTGATACAGACCTAACGGTCGTGACCGGGCTCGTCTTCTCTGCCAACTAAAGAATTCCAAGGCAGGAAAAATTTTCCAGTGAACAGCGGAAAAGCTCAACAATTTCAGACAGCAGCAGACAGAACCAACAGTAGAGAAAGGCATTTATTAGGGCGAGGGAAAAAGAAGCGCTTGCCACTGGCACACGCAGGGATAGCTCTTGTGCCGGGAAGGCGATGAAGCCAGTCTCTCTCCCGGGAGTTGCGTTTATTCCCCTTCCACCCCCACCGGCCGCCCCCACTTTAGAGCCGGTATTTAGACCATCAAGGCCATCAGACGGCTGGCCGGCCCAACTGCTGGGTAAGGCCTGATGGGGCGTCCTGATTGCTCCCCCAGTCGGTCCGCAAGGGGCCTGCTGGTGTAATGGCAAAGGGCAGCAGGCTCCTCTGAGGGCAGGAGCTTTTATGTTAAGGAAGTCATGCGGGTTGAAGTTCTCCTTCACGTAGCCATGGCCCAGGAACTCCTAAATGAAGTGCATTTGCACCTGAAGCGGGCAGAGCACCCACCACTCACAGGCCTAATGTCACGGGCACGTCTTACATTTAATTTACACTAAAGACGGGAGAAGCAGCCGGGCGGTGGTGGCGCACGCCTGTAATCCCAGCACTCAGAGGCAGAGCCAGGCGGATCTCTGTGAGTTCAAGGCCAGCCTGGACTACCAAGTGAGTTCCAGGAAAGGCGAAAAGCTACAGAGAAACCCTGTCTCGAAAAACCAAAAAAAAAAAAAAAAAAGACGGGAGATGCAAACCACGGAACAGTTAGGACACCGGCGCACCCCCAGGACGGGAGGTCCCGCGAACGAGGGATCCAGTCCGCAGCCGACTGAGCTGCGTGCCGCAAATCGTGGGCATCCGGAGCTTAGAACGAAACAGTGCTGCAGCTCCTCCGAGGGTCGGGTGGGCGGCCCTGAAAAGGGCCTTTAGAGAAAAAGAGAAAGGAGCCGGGCAGCTCAGCCGCCGAAGCCGTAGAGCGTGCGTCCCTGGCGCTTGAGCGCGTAGACCACGTCCATGGCGGTGACGGTCTTGCGCTTGGCGTGCTCCGTGTAGGTGACGGCGTCGCGGATCACGTTCTCCAGGAACACCTTCAGCACCCCGCGGGTCTCCTCGTAGATGAGGCCGGAGATGCGCTTGACGCCGCCACGCCGGGCCAGGCGGCGGATGGCGGGCTTGGTGATGCCCTGGATGTTGTCGCGCAGGACCTTGCGGTGGCGCTTGGCGCCGCCCTTGCCCAGGCCCTTCCCGCCTTTACCCCGACCAGACATGGCTACAGAGGAAAAGTTATCCGACTGATGCCATCTCCGAGACAGCAGTTCGCTCTTATAGGGAACGTGCGGACCGGAGTGAAAACAGGAAGCGCGGTGGCGGGAACTGCTTGTGGCTAGGGGGAGGGGCCCGCAGCGCGATTTGAAAGCTGAGGATTGTAAATGGAAATTCGGTCCAATGTCCTCATCTCCCCACACTTAACGTTTTCCTTTAGTACTGTTTGACGTGTCCAACAACGGAAGAGTCAGGTGAGCACTCGTAGCGTGTGAGAGTTTTTAAAGAGCTTTTTACCATTTTCGTTTAATGTGATCCCTACCGTGTCCTTAGAAAACAAAATGTATTATAGAAAATACAAACGGAAACATTGTAGCACGTACATTCATATTCTTTCCACTATTTGGGCATAACCATACCTTTTAACTTTAAAGATATAAATTTAAGGACCGAATAATTTAGTGCCAGAAATGTATGTATGTATGTATGTACGTGTGTATGCGTGTATGTATGTAGACTACACAGCAGGGCGGTGGTGGCGCACGCGTGTGATCCCGGACCTCCGAGGCAGAACTGGCCGGTTTGGTCTCAGCCCCGGCTACAGAGACAAACCGGATCTGCAGGCGCGGTGGCCGGCACTCCAGAGGCAGAGGCAGGGGGATGTCTTAGTTCCAGGCCAGCCAGGGCTACACACTGAAACCTGCTGGAAAACAAAAAAACCCGAACTCCAGTTTGTGAATTTGAAAATGAAAGTGTCTGAGTGACAACCACGAGATTGTCAATACTTAACCCCACAGTTGAAATAGATGCAATTTTCTTGTGTAATGGCTAATGCTAAAATCCAGATGGGACGCTTTCAGTGAAACTACATTGCCTTAACCTTATTTTTAAACGTTGGTCCATATACGCCACAACAGTCTCTCTACTCGGGACATAAATCGCAAAGGTTGGGTTAGGATTACTCTAGTTCTAAGGAAAATGTGTCACTTTCTTGTGCAAAAATGTCCAGCGCTTTAAAAGATACTGTGGATGGCTCTGAAAAGAGCCTTTGGTCTGTTTTTAAGTGGTTTTGGTGAAATGACTTATTTTCCCTTGGCCTTGTGGTGGCTCTCGGTCTTCTTGGGCAGCAGCACCGCCTGGATGTTGGGCAGGACGCCGCCCTGCGCGATGGTCACGCGGCCCAGCAGCTTGTTGAGCTCCTCGTCGTTGCGGATGGCCAGCTGCAGGTGGCGCGGGATGATGCGCGTCTTCTTGTTGTCGCGGGCCGCGTTGCCAGCCAGCTCCAGGATCTCGGCCGTCAGGTACTCCAGCACGGCCGCCAGGTAGACCGGGGCGCCGGCGCCCACCCGCTCCGAGTAGTTGCCCTTGCGGAGGAGCCGGTGCACGCGGCCCACGGGGAACTGCAGGCCGGCGCGGGACGAGCGGGTCTTGGCCTTGGCTCGAGCCTTGCCGCCCTGCTTGCCGCGTCCAGACATGGTGAACACACAGTAGTCGTTACCAACTGGGTGGATGAGAGCCGCAAGAGCTTGGGCTTTATAGTCTTCTCTGGGCGCGAAAAAGAACCCGTGCGATTGGCTGTCTTTTTCCTTTCGTTTAGGCCAATGAGAAGCGTTTGTGCCGACCTGCACACGTCGATTGGACAAGACTCCGGATGACATCATCAAAATAGCACTGAATCAGAAGTGTTCTTTTCTCAGCCTCATTTGAATAACGCCTTATAAAAAGGGAAGTTACCGACCGACTCGGTGCTACAGTTCCTGTGGTTGCTGTGTCAAGATGCCCGAGCCAGTGAAGTCCGCGCCCGCCCCGAAGAAGGGCTCCAAGAAGGCCGTGACCAAGGCGCAGAAGAAGGACGGCAAGAAGCGCAAGCGCAGCCGCAAGGAGAGCTACTCGGTGTACGTGTACAAGGTGCTGAAGCAGGTGCACCCCGACACGGGCATCTCGTCCAAGGCCATGGGCATCATGAACTCGTTCGTCAACGACATCTTCGAGCGCATCGCGGGCGAGGCGTCGCGCCTGGCGCATTACAACAAGCGCTCGACCATCACGTCCCGGGAGATCCAGACGGCCGTGCGCCTGCTGCTGCCCGGGGAGCTGGCCAAGCACGCCGTGTCCGAGGGCACCAAGGCCGTCACCAAGTACACCAGCTCCAAGTGAGCGCGCGGACCTCACCGTAACCCAAAGGCTCTTTTCAGAGCCACCCACAGTTTCAGTCGAAAAAGCTGTTAACACATGGCGTCTCTTCCTGTAGTCGGTTTGGGATCCTGGACGTGGGGTTTTGTGGTAGCTTGTGTTTAGTAGCTCTCCCGTGAGCCCTCCCCACCCCAAACCTCGGTTTTCCAGTACATGAGTCTCCAAGGGTCCTTCGGAGACGCTCGGCCTCTTCTACCTCTCCAATAATGGAGGAAAACGAGGACGATGGAGGGAGCAGCCCGTAAGTCCGTTTCGTTACTGGACCAAGCTCAAGACTGGAGAGTGGGCGGTGGGTCAGACAACTGCGGTCATCTTCCTTAAAGATGGGATGCTGTTGGCAGTGAAATCCTTTGCTGGGAGAGGGGGCACCAACACTCACGCAGGCACTAAGTAAATACTGACTTGAAGGATCAGTCAGTACTCCTGCCCGGGGAGGGCCTCTGAGCTTCGAGCCTTGTCTACAGCGATTTACTATCCGTGTATCCGGTGTAATTTGTTCTAGGACTCGACCAGGGAATATTGTAAGCGAGCGGCCCCCTGGGTTGATGTCTGTATTTCCAGGAGAAGAGATGTTAATCGGGAAAGAGATTCATCAAGATGCTTTTTCACTGGTTACCTAGCAAGATGCAAGTGTAAGAACTGAAGAAAAGGAAGCTTCAGCCTAGGTTGGCTTAGGAATGGGAAGAGACTAGTCTTGAGCCCTAGCTTTATTGCTCACTGGGTAATCCTCAGTAGAATAAATACACTGTTAGCACCTCACACACCCGCAAAAAGTAGAAGGCATCACCGGTTTGGTTTTGTTTCCCAAAACGACCAAGTCTCAGTTTCTCCCACTTAACGATTTTTCAAGTCATTAAAGCACATCTTTTAATGTTTTTCTTGTTACCGCCAAAGCCAACCTTTTTTCACAAGGTCCCTGGTTCGGTTCCCAGCAGCCACGTCAGGTGTCTCACAATCACCTGTAACTCCAGCTCCTTCGGGGCGTCCCACACCCACTTCTGACCTAGGGCACCCACACACGTGGCATACATTCACACAGATAGACACCAATAAAAATGAAATGCAAGATCCAATGATCAAATGTACCAACTAGGCTTTAATTAGGATGCTTGTATCTGAGGACTATAAGGGAAATTCTAAAACCTAAAAAAAATTATAATGAAAAAGGCTGATTACTAAGGATCATTATCATAATTCTGTAAAATAATTTATAACTTGGCTCAGCAATAGCCAAATACACTGCAGTTTTCTATTTCTTTATAAAAATTTGAGATTTTTAAGTATGCCAACTACAATCATGTACTTGTATCTGCAATTAAACTTGTTGGAATTTCTACTTTATGTCCTTTAATTTTGGAATCATGGTTAGAGGCTAGAAAGTTTAAAAAAAAATGTCTATTTTATTTCCACAATATTGTAACCAAATTCTATCTCTTTGCTCTTTAATTCTGAAGCGGGGAGGGGGAGGGGAAGGGGAATTAAATTTAAATTTAAAAGCAAAAACACATTTGAGGGCATATAACATTGAATTCCTCAAAGGTATTCTCTAGAATTCACTCCGACAGAACTTGGAAATTTTAACACAGTTCAGATTGTCAAGGATTCTGACCCAGGATCTCAGTGTTTGGATGGACATAAAATATGACCTTGTAATTTGTAATAGAAGACTTTCACGTGTGTAGGAACTGTCACCCGAAGAGAAGAGAAAGAAGAAAATCTACAGGCATGACTAAGCAGATGCATCTAACCCTCCAAAATGTGGCCCTCATGTCCTCCTCTGCCTCTGTAAAATGAGGCAAAGTCACAACTTTTAGACCCTTGGTGACTTAGGGAAAACGTCTGATGACTCAAGGCCACAGAGGTAGTAAGTCACTTTGACACTGCAGTCATGGACAAGTCAAATGAACCTCGTTACTTTATCTTCAGTTAAGGGTGAAAACCATGCTGTTTGCAGGGAGCTTTATAATCAAAGAAGCCAATTTCTACAGCAGAAAAAATAAGTAAATATTACATGGAGTTTCCCTGTGTCCCGCCCGACCCTGAGGCCCCACAGCCGCTTATAGAGTAATCACTCAGAGGCTTATATTAATTACAAACTGTATGGCCTATGGCAGGCTTCTTGCTGGCTAGCTCTTTCATCTTCAATTAACCCATAACTATTAATCTATGTATCGCCACGTGTTCCGTGGCTTTGCCTGAGTCCCCTTACATGTTGCTCCTCGGGCAGTGGCTGGTGTCTCCCCTTCCTCTCCTTTCTCCTTTCACTATCTGTCTTGGATTTTCCCTCCTGGCTCCATCCTGCCCTGCCAAAGGCCAATGCAGCTTTATTTATCAACCAATCGGAACAACACATATTCACAGTGTACAGAAAGACATCCCACAGCAATTACAGATTAAGCCAAAATGAATATTACAGAAAAGAACGAAATTGGAGCTGCCCCTACAGAGGGAATGATGCTCCTACCCGAAGCCATAGTTGTCTAAAAATAAAAGACCCAGTACCAGATGTGGGATACCTCTACTTGAGTTGTTGGGCAGAGGTATACTGGAGATACACACACACACACACACACACACACACACACACACACACACACACACACAAATACAGCTATTGCTATTGCTTTTGGTTGCCCATCACAACTTGATGGTAAGAACCAACTTGTACAGCAAGATATACCCATGGGTGTAATAAGGGCACAAACAGTATGGGGAAAACCAACCATTTTCTTATTGGATTTGACTCATGAGCCCTCGCCCCTAAGGAGGTATGAGCCATTGATAGCTTCTGGGAGAGGGAGACATTTTTCTTTAAGGGTGTGTGCCCTGCTAAATTGACCACACTCCAAAGGATGGCCCCACATCCAGGAGCACATGAAATGGACTCCATGGGTTAGATTTTAAAGTGGGCACACAAAACTTCAGGAGTATGGAGGTGGAAGTGGATTTGTAAAGAGTTATGCGGAGTGGGAAGAAGTAAATGTGATCAAAATGTATTGTACGAAGTGCTCATAAGATTAATAAAACTATCTTTAAAAATAATGGTTTGCCCATTTTTTAAGAAACCACACGATGTGTATTAACATATGTTCTTAGTCCAAATCATACTCATATGCTTAATTTTTAAAACTATTTTTCACATTTCATTCCACTCTTGCAGACCCAGAATCAACAATATTGAAACAGGCATCATTTGGGGAGATATGTGACAAATTTTTAAGTAATCCCAGCAGAAGTCTGCAGCCACTGAAGTTCTCTGATCTATGGTGGGGAAGAAGAGTGGGGGTATGTGTGTGTGGGTGTGTCTGTGTGTAGAGCAATACTACTAGGCAACACAGCATGAATATTTAGATAAAATTCCTGTTTGAGAATTTCTTCTGGTTACTATTCCATTACATGTCAATCCAAAACTTGGTGACATAAAACCAGCATATATCATAATCCTGGATTAGTTTGTATCATAACCCTGGATTCTGAGGTCAGTGGTTAGGACAGAACACAACTGGAATCTGTGAGATTTGCAGACTCAGCTGGAACGTGGCTTGATTTCACATCACACCTGTCCACACGTACCTGACCAACTGATGTTGACAGTGTGCTGGGACTCTCAGACAGACAACCCACCACTATGGTGACCTCCTACAGAGAGTCAGAGTCGCTGTGTGATAGCTCAAGTTGGGAAAAATGAGTCCACCAGTGCCATGCCTGCATGGCAATTGGGCCCAAAACCTGGCGAGGGAAGTCGGGATGAACACGGCACATACCAGTCAAGTTGTAAGCATCAGGACTCGCTTTATTCTTTCTTCCCCATCTTATATACCCTTTCAGGAGGAACAAACAAAATTGTTTATCAAGCACCCAGGGTCAAGGAATGGTCAGCATGCCCCAGCAAGCCACAGCTGCCAAACCATGAGACATACCAAACAGCAGAACATCCGCAGAACAGCCCGACCTCAGCGCACTCAGAACAGGGGAGGTGGGGGCAATCTTAGAGGGGTCAGAGCCATTCTGATCCCAACACACCAGGACATCCATTGTGAAGCTGTGAGCCTTCATTTCAGAATAAAAGAAAAGGTCATAATAGGTCCTGCACTGCATTTGAGAGGATGCTTCAGGAGAAGGGCACAGGCGAGCAAGGATTTCACTGCCGGACAGGATCCCCAGAAAACCTGACAAAACGTTCACCAGAGCTGGAGGGCCTCTGGATCCTCCGTGTGGCAGAACTGTCTTGGCACTTCAGGACTTTAGCTCTGACCTTGCAAAGTTAATTTATGCTCCTGAGAGGCAAAACACCCCTGTATTGTCAACACGTGCCTCGAGGGGGCAGTAGAGCTCCACTGAAAATGTCTCCCAGTATTAACCAGCCCCCCCCCCCCCAATCCCGCCCAACACACACTTTCACAAGCAGCGCCTGTTCTCAGTCCTCAGAAATGTGAACTTACATGTCCAAGCAGGCCCACGGTCAGAAATAATACTGCAGGAAGTCTCTTCAATTGCCAGGACCCATGCTCTGGTGTGGGTGAGGAAGGGCAGATTCCTGGTGTCTCCTTATTCCTGGGAAAGAATACATGTGTGCATTTTTAAGAATGCCAATTTCCCCCTCTGTTTTAGAAAGAATGGTCACGTTATGTATCCTAGGACTGGATAACAGGATCTGAGTAGTGATAAATGTCTAAGGAGAAGGCAATCCACCTTGAGAAAGAGATGCGCTCTCCTCCCAGACTCTGCTGTAAGGAGCAGTTTGTGGTCAGGCCTCTGTGTCCAGTCACAGCTGCAGGTTTCTTGGGCTGTTTCTCAGATATCTCAGTTAGGTAAAGCCCCTGCAGCTGAAAATCGCCAGGAGTGTGCCACAACATAAAATCATAAACTTACTCAAAACATGAGCCGTCTCTGATTTTTTTCCTCAGCCTATTGCAGGACTGAATAGTTCCCTAGTGGGAACTGAAACATTTTCCTTCGCCTTGGGTATTTTTATTTGCTCTCTATTACAGTTTAGCCAGTTAATTTCCGTACCTTCAAAGCACCCTAAAAAGAGCTCCCAGAGACCAAATGCCAAGTGCAAATTACTTGATTTATCAGGTACTAGGATTTCCGGGTTTCCTGGACCAAGTTTTTCACAGGCCTTTGATCCTTGGGGGACTCTCTGATCCTTGACTCTCAGAGAAGATTCACATAGGGCGACAAGAAAAACAAAAGGTAAAAGAAACAAAAGGTGTGTTTAAACAAAGGAAGGATTAGGGCTAGGTGCTAGTCTCTGGAACCAGGCCGGGAGCTCAGCAGGAATGCACTACAGCCATCTACACATCTATATACATGTATACAGATTACAAAACCAATGGAGCTCAGAACAGGGTCTGGTATATAGATAAGATGCCCAACCGTGGTGATTGCAGGAGGGAGCTGCTGGAGTCAGGTTTGAGGGCAAAGCTGCAGAATTAGGCTTTGAAGTGACAGACTGAACCAGGTCTGAACCAGGCCAGGAGCAGGAAACAGTGCCAGGTTCAGGTCCAGGGTAGTGAACAGGTCGACCATGTTGAGTAATCGACCTCAACACTGGGGCACTGAGCAGAATCTCAGAGACGTTAGATGATGGGTGCATGCGGGGCCATGTCCTCTCAGCGTCAGGTCTGCATCGCTCTATGGTGTCCAGGCAAGGGAGTTAAACCATTTCTTCATCCATGCGTTGAGCTCTTGAGCATGGTTTTCTAGGCATAATTTTAATACACCCCGGTGCCTCCATTGTTTCCATTTTTTCCCCATGGAATCTACAGTGTGGCTCCCTCTCTGTTTCCAGGTGTAAGACATCGTTCAGTCTGTGCTGGATGCCCAGGGCCTGCCAAATGGTGTTGTTTCTGGGTCTACCCAGGGTCTGCATCATCTTTTTCTCTCCAAATGGAGTCCGAAGCTGATTGTAAAGTGAAGTTGACTGTGGTAAGGCACAACTTGAAAGAACACTATTTTATACATTACGAAGTTGTTAATCCCACAGATGGAGAATAAGACCACTACCACAGTTTAAAACTAAATTTGAAGTAAACTTTAATTAAATACTAGCCAGGTGAATGGCCTCTGGCCTAGTCTATCTCTGGGTTTCCAGAAAATGGCCCCTGAATCAGGGTGTACAGTGACTTAAGTATTTCTCATCTGGTCTAATCAGGGCCAAGTATATATCCTGTCATACCTCCAACCTACATCCAATCAGAAGTATTTCCTGCCTATATACCTCCCACCCACATGTATCAAGCACATCTGGTGCAGATGGGTCAAACAACCGTGTTTACGGGATGAAAAACATGTGGCTTGTAATCTCTCCTAAGCCACATCCTCCAGCATTTCAGGAACTATCTGTCCTTGGGCAAGGGGCTTGCAGATCAGAGCCATTTTTGTTTCATGGGTCCCTTAAGGTAGAGTAAGTAAAGCTTACAAATGTAACTTGGGCTCTCACAAAGTAACTTAAAGTAGGACATAGCCTAACTTCAACACATATAGCTATATTTACTGTTTTATATGTTTTCTTATTTTTCCAAGCTCCTGTTTTCTTAATCCTACTACCACTACTGAAAAGAAAAAAGAAGAGACAGGGCTTCTCTGTGCAGCCCTGGCTGTCCTGGATCGCTCTGTAGCCCAGGCTGGCCTCGAACTCACAGAGCTCCGCCTGCCTCTGCTCCTGAGTGCTGGGATTAAAGGCGTGTGTACCACCGCCCCGGTTTAAGGAGGTTTTTTCTTCTTCTAATAACCCTCATCGTATTCAATGGTGGCTTACAATTTTGAAAAAAAAAATTTTTTTTCTATCAAAAGTAACTAGCTTACCAAGGACCTCCAGTCCACTAAATGTCTTCCTCCTTTAATGTCTCCTACCTTATAAAACTTTATACAAATCTTTTAATCTCTCTTATCAGGAGAAAAATTCACTTTGTTTACACAATATTCCCAGAACTTGATGGTTTGGAGCAAGAAGGTTGCCCCGTCTTTGTTCCTTTGCACCAATTCCCTTTAAACTAGCGGATCTCAAAGACTGTGAGGTAGGATCCGAGCCAGGGCAGAAGACACTCACCACCTGTTACAATAACAACCAAGTGAGCTTCCCGTACCTTTGTGTTAGTCAGCCCAGGTCTGGCCCGCCTGCTTTCTCTCCTCTCCTCTCTCTTCCCCATCTCTCCCCTCTCTCTCCTCTCTCAGACATGGAAGGCTCATTAACTATAGCACTTGCTGGCCTGGAGCTCTTTATGGAGACTACAGCAGCTCACACTCTTAAGAGATCTGCCTGCCTCCCAAGTGCTAGGGTTCAATCCACTAGCACTGCCTGGTGAACTCTTTCAAAAAATAAAAAAAATTTTAAAAATCGCCTTAAAGAGATGTGTTGTTCCCTTTGGCCTCATGTTCGTTCCTTTGTGTAACATAGAGATTATTCTTTTCTGTGTCAAAGCCAAGGACCTGGTAGCACCTGAGCTATCAAATATTAAGGGAACTTCTTATGCTATGAGTCCAGAGAGAGAGTGTGTTTCTTTTCAAGGGGCCCCTGAGACTAACAGTATGTGTCCAAATGGAAGTATTTGTCTTTTTATGTACATATATGAGGTACAGGAATTTGCTTAACGCTACCCCAAATATATGCCCTTTGTATTGCCAACTGAGGGCATTTGAGAAACAGCAAATTCAGGGAGGGACTTGGTTTGAATTTCCCTTAAATGACCAAAGACAAATGTCCAGACCTGACTGCAATATAACTGTCTTCCAGAAACATGTCAAGCAGAGACTGTCAGCAGAGACTTGAAGGTCAATGTCCTGCTCAAATAGACTTGTTGCAAGTAGTTGTCCCCAGGACAATCCCCAGATCACTTACTTCCCACTAGTTCATGTCCCTCCTCCCCTAAGGAGTATGAACTTCAGGATCTCTGAAGTTCAGAGTAGTCATTTTTCTTTCATGTAATACATTTACACACTTTTCTTTGGTTTATCTGGTTACCATTATCTACTTAATCATGGAACAGTCAGAAGTAAAGAAGGAACGTTTACCCTCCTCAGGAATTCAGTTGGAAATTCTTCTAACTCCAAACTGTAACTGATGGACATGACTAGATGAGGAAGGAGGATTTTTCCTTCAGCCTTGCTATAGAGCAAGACCCCTGTCTCTCTCACACGTACACAAAATTCAAAACCAAAATCAAACAACCATTCCCAGAAAACCCAAACCCAAGTGAAGAAACAAATGAAGAGACTATTACATTCTGGGATAATTTAAAACATTCATTTTATAATGTAGTAAGTAGTCCCTTTGCAGGATATTTTGGAGGGTATTTCACAGTTCAATCTCACCTCAGACAAGACTGGATTTAGACTGCAGCTTCAGTTGGATCATTTTAATTTCCTCAACTTTAAAGGAAGGAGACAATAGAATTTGCTCCACAGGATACTATAGAGATTAATGGAGATGATTAGGGAAATAGATAGGCTTTTATTAAGATCTCACTAGTTATACAACACCTAACAATTCTTCCAGCTGTGGTGTACTAACATTTCATTGATAGTCAACTACCTTTAAGCTGTTCATATTCATACTTAAATCAACACCGTATTTGCATTTACTAGCCTAATGGACTACAGAAATGAGGTTTTTTTTTTCAAATGTGTTTGAATTAATCTTTCTTTAGTATTTTATGCCCTGAAAAACTCAAACACAATTGCAAACTAAATCACATTAAGACCCTCTTTAGTTTTTTTCTTCTTCCACAACCAATTTTCAACCATCACACCAGAATATAGATCTAAGTATATATTTACATACACAACCACACACACACACATGCTTACAATCAAGTAATAAGCATACAGTGAAGGTGAAACAGAAAACAATTATGAAGGTAACGAACCACTTAAGAATTCTTAAAGGAAAAAAAATAATAAGTTTTTCTATTTTCCTGAGTGCTTACCTGGAGACTTGTAAGACCAAGCCTGATTGTATAGACCTGTAATTCCAGTACTCATGATGTTGAGGCAGTGAGATCCAATTAGTTCAAGGACAGCTAAATGGTTAAATCTGTTGTCAAAACAAAACACTCAATCCAAACAAAACCGAGAAAATAGAACTCAATCAGGTTAAGCTGCTTCTGACTACATCTCTAGGTCTTCAGCATCATTATCTTTTAAGATGCAGAGTTCTGGGCTCTAACACATGATTTGCGACTTTCAGACCTCAGGCCAGACCCCAGCTCTAACAGGAAAACTGAGGTGATTTATTGAACAGAACCTATTATAACAGCTTCAGCAGTTAAGAAGGGGACTTAAAATACTGCGTCACAACACTCACTGACAAGTTAAGTCTCCATCAGACTTTGTGGACTCCGGAATACCAAGATAAAAGTAATGTTAGCGCCGGTGGTGGGTGCAACACCTTTAACACCAGTACTCAGGAGGCACAGGCAAAAAGGAGCTCCTGCGTTCCCAGGCCTAAACAAGGACAGTTACAGTTGACATTTCCCTTGTGGGAGGAAACAAGCTCTGTTCTGAAAACGTGCATGGCTCTGAAAAGAGCCTTTGGGTTTCGGTGAGGTCCGCCGCTCACTTGGAGCTGGTGTACTTGGTGACGGCCTTGGTGCCCTCGGACACGGCGTGCTTGGCCAGCTCCCCGGGCAGCAGCAGGCGCACGGCCGTCTGGATCTCCCGGGACGTGATGGTCGAGCGCTTGTTGTAATGCGCCAGGCGCGACGCCTCGCTCGCGATGCGCTCGAAGATGTCGTTGACGAATGAGTTCATGATGCCCATGGCCTTGGACGAGATGCCCGTGTCGGGGTGCACCTGCTTCAGCACCTTGTACACGTACACCGAGTAGCTCTCCTTGCGGCTGCGCTTGCGCTTCTTGCCGTCCTTCTTCTGTGCCTTGGTCACGGCCTTCTTGGAGCCCTTCTTCGGGGCGGGCGCGGACTTCACTGGCTCGGGCATCTTGACACAACAACCACAGGAACTGTAGCACCGAGTCTGCCGGTAACTTCCCTTTTTATAAGGCGTTATTCAAATGAAGCTGAGAAAAGAACACTTCTGATTCAGTGCTATTTTGATGATGTCATCCGGAGTCTTGCCCAATCGACGTGTGCAGGTCGGCACAAACGCTTCTCATTGGCCTAAACGAAATGAAGAAGTCAGCCAATCGCACGGGTTCTTTTTCGCGCCCAGAGAAGACTATAAGGCCCAAGCTCTTGCGGCTCTCATCCACCCAGTTGGTAACGACTACTGTGTGTTCACCATGTCTGGACGCGGCAAGCAGGGCGGCAAGGCTCGCGCCAAGGCCAAGACCCGCTCGTCCCGCGCCGGCCTGCAGTTTCCCGTGGGCCGCGTGCACCGGCTCCTCCGCAAGGGCAACTACTCGGAGCGGGTGGGCGCCGGCGCCCCGGTCTACCTGGCGGCCGTGCTGGAGTACCTGACGGCCGAGATCCTGGAGCTGGCTGGCAACGCGGCCCGCGACAACAAGAAGACGCGCATCATCCCGCGCCACCTGCAGCTGGCCATCCGCAACGACGAGGAGCTCAACAAGCTGCTGGGCCGCGTGACCATCGCGCAGGGCGGCGTCCTGCCCAACATCCAGGCGGTGCTGCTGCCCAAGAAGACCGAGAGCCACCACAAGGCCAAGGGGAAATGAGTCATTGAAAACAAAACCCAGTAAAGGCTCTTTTCAGAGCCACCCACACTGTCCTTAAAGAACTGAACACTTTTGGCTGTGTAGCTATATGCAATTGCCTCTAGCCAAGTGTCTTATATTTAGCCATTAGGTTTTTAAGTCTTCCTGTGGGAGGATAGTTCGTTTTCCCACTCTTGCTCGTCATTGAATTGAATCAGTGACAGTTAACCCAGAGCTTTCCACACCAGAATCAGTGCTTTTCTTTAAATAGGGTTGGAAGAAACTACACTGAGTGGGAGAATCGATTTGCCAATTTGAACGGCTTTTTAATGTTCCTCCCAAACTTCATAATCCCTCCACATAAACTTGAAAAATTCAAATACACTAGTTTTTGCTTTGAATATTTAAATCGTTCTTTAAAATCTCACGTCAAACTTTGATTACAATCTTAAGGCCATTCCTTTGCATTTAAAAATTTTGACAACAGGTTTGTTTTTGGTGAGAAACTATGTAATTAGACACTTAAATTGCTCCCTGAATTACTCTCCTATAAATTTTTTATCGATGAAAAATTTGAAATAACTTGAGCGTTGAAATGTGCATGGACAGTGATGGTGGCCATTAGCAAATATTTTCCTTTTGCTGAATTGGAATTTTAGTAGACCAAAAATTGACATATACAGTACATTGTATTTTGAAGGGCCAAAATAAAAGTAAAACATTTGGGAGCATACTAATTACCAGCAGTACTAGCGTGGGCACATTACCTGGCATATTATTTACCCAGCTTTAGTGTACTTTTTAGGGAAAACTGCCACTAGCACATATGTCTATCAGAAGAAGCATGCATAAAACAACCTATACCTGAGAAATAAAGAAACAGCACATACATCACGAAGTATCAAAGGATGTGCAAACATTTTTTTGAGACAAGGCCTGTCACTATATAATTCAGGTTGGTCTTCATCTAGTAGCGATTCTCCTGCCTCATTGTCCCGAGTGCTGGGGGGTACCGGGTGCCGATTTTAAAACCTACATTTCAGACTTAAGCCCAGGATTGCCCAGGGGTGGGGGTGGGGGAGGGCGGGGAGAGAGGGAGGCGGCGGCGCGGCAAACGCGCGTGCGCAATGGACCAATCCCTGTATAGTTGAGTAGGCCCAGTGTACTCTCGTCCAATCAGCTTCAGATTCTGATTATAAATAAGCCTTCAGCCGAGCCCATTCCACTGTGCTCAGCTCTGAGGTCATGGCTCGCACGAAGCAGACGGCCCGCAAGTCCACCGGCGGCAAGGCCCCGCGCAAGCAGCTGGCCACCAAGGCCGCCCGCAAGAGCGCCCCGGCCACCGGCGGCGTGAAGAAGCCGCACCGCTACCGGCCCGGCACCGTGGCGCTGCGCGAGATCCGGCGCTACCAGAAGTCCACCGAGCTGCTGATCCGCAAGCTGCCGTTCCAGCGCCTGGTGCGCGAGATCGCGCAGGACTTCAAGACCGACCTGCGCTTCCAGAGCTCGGCCGTGATGGCGCTGCAGGAGGCCAGCGAGGCCTACCTGGTGGGTCTGTTCGAGGACACCAACCTGTGCGCCATCCACGCCAAGCGGGTCACCATCATGCCCAAGGACATCCAGCTGGCCCGCCGCATCCGCGGGGAGAGGGCGTAAGGTTTTCTCTGCGTGTGCTTTTTCCAAAGGCTCTTTTCAGAGCCACCACCTTCTCACTTGAGAGGCTGTTTTCACGAAGAGTCAAAACTACAAGGGGTCCTTACAGAATACTAAAAGCACAGTAATTTGTATTAACTTGTTCTCAGACAACCCATCGTAAGTAGTAGGTAGGAGCTCCAATAGTTTGGCTTAAGATTCATCTCCTCAACCTTTTTAGTGACATGAATGTCAGGTCCCAGGAGTTATGAGCCTAACTGCATCCTTCTATTCCTAGCAATGACATTGTAGCACTGGACCGTTTGTAACTTTCAGGGTACCTGAAGCCCTCTTAGGGCATCCAAGGGCACTAGTATGTACGTGGTGCACAAGAGGTACACAGGCAGGCAACTAACGATTGTGATTTAAGCTCTCGAGAATACCCTCTTGTGTGTTTTAAGTGCATGATATGGAATAGACTACAAGCTGTGTGGAGATGCAACTCCATCCAGCATTTGACCTAATGGTTTTAGCGCAAAGGGAAGTTCCAGCAAGGCCTGTTCTTCCAGGTTCTTGACCTGTGTTCAGCAGTCTCCTCACCGGTATGGAATGAGACTCTGCAAAGGAGAAAGGAAAGAATGAACTTTCACATTAATGTCTTGCTTTGGAGGACTGCAACTCTAGTTTCTATTTCCTGGTTTGTTGAAGAGGAATTCTGGTTCCAGTAACGAGGTTTGGGAGGAAGGGATACAGGAGGGTGGGAGAATGCTAGACATTTCTTTTTCAAGCCTTCCACTCAGAGTATTGAACTCTGAGCCTCATCAAGAATAGTACCAAGATTTAAGTCATGGTCAATGCAACAAAACAACAAAAACAAAACAAAAACTAAAAACGAGCTACTGGGTGGAACACTTGGTAGACCAGGTTTCCCTTTTTATTTATCGTGTTTTATATACATTGGGGTTTTCCCTGCATGTACCACTCAGCCATCTCTCCAGCTCCTAAGTAGTCTGTGACATACCAGGTCACAACACTCTCAGGAAGGATTCTCATTAGGTTACCTTTCCCGTTATTAGTTTCCTCCTGTATTTATCTTAAATCCCCAGACCCTTAGAATAGCTGATAAGCTGCATGGTTGACTTTTCTGGTTTTGCTGCAAAGCTTTTCTCTGTGTATCTCATGAAATTAAATAATTTCCCCTGTTAATGTGCCTTTTGTCAGTTTAATTTCAAGGCCACAGGCACGGAACCTAAAGGTAGATGAAATCTTTCTTTTTTTGGTTTTAACTCTTCATTAGAGAATCAGATGAGAGAGAATGAGACCCAAGATTTCTGTGTTTGAAGATTTCAGATAGTTTATCCAGGGCTTTTTCTGTGTCCACAGATAGAATGCTACTTGGTTTGAAAATATTTGTTGCAAGGGAAGGGGGTTGTTGAGCCTTTTCGACAAGATGCCCACACCAGTCACTTACAACCTAGTAACTCAAATAAAATACACTCTCGTAAAGAACAGCAGCATGTATTGTTTTGTACATGCAGATCACACTTCAAAATGTACTAAGACAAGCTGACTCTTAAGATTAAAAGTGGCATTCCTTCCAAAAGTAATAAAAATGTCGCCCCATTTTAAAGGTGAATATCACTGACATTGAACGTGAGAGAAGAAGGCAGAAGGGGGAAGTCTCAGTTGCTGTGAAAGACAGGACATGGCCTAACAGCTGGAGTCTTCAGAACCAAGCCGGACCGGCCTTCAGTGTGTCCTGGGACAAAGCCATTTTGAGTCTCTGCATTCTGCCTCTTATTTGTAAACGTAAAGGAGAGGATGTCTGGGTGCACTTGCTTCCCCGGGTAGAAAAAAGGGCAGAGGGGCCAGGTTGAACAGCAGTTTCATCTCTACACACTGCAAAGAAATTCAGAGTGAGAGCACTGCTTCTCGGATGTTTTTGGGATGAAGAAAACATTAATTTCTTCTCACCAGAAATGTGGCAAGTCTGGGAGAAGCAAAGGGTTCGAAAGCAGTACACGACTGGGGTTTGAATCCCTCTTACCCAAACATTTATACATAGAACAAAGACAAAGAACTGCACTTGGCAATCGGGGGTGAACCACATCTAAGCGTCAATTACACGGCACCAACTGCCACCCTCTACTTCTCAGGCTGTTTAGCTTCTCTTATAAAGAAAGCTCTTTGCACACCGACATTATCAGAAATAACTCGCATGAACCCTCTTAAACTGAGAGTCTCATACCCACCAACCACAAAGACTAGTGTGTCCGGGCTGTGAACAAAGGGAGACTAAGGAGCCTGACTGCCATGCTGGGGTGGTCCATTAGCGGTGGGTAGTTCCAAATGTTAGGTGGGTAGAGATATTTCCCAATAGACCTCTTTAGAATCTGGAGTTCCCGCATAGTCCTTTTCCTTTTTCTGAAAATCCTGATAAGGTTCTCTGGTAAAACATTGAGTAAATATTGGTGGCACAAGGTGTTCCCTATCAGGTAAAAAACCTGTTCATAGCCGGGCGGTGGTGGCACACGCCTTTAATCCCAGGACTTTTGAGGCAGAGGCATGCGGGTCTCTGTGAGTTCAAGGCCAGCCTGGGCTACAGAGTGAGATCCAGGACAGGCACCAAAACTATACAGAGAAACCTTGTCTCAAAAACAAAACCAAACAAAACAAAACCTGTTCATAAAACCACACCCCTACAGTCTGACCTTATTGTCTTTTGTGTCTACAAAAGCAAATCTGACTACATTAAAGATGAGAAGGGTCTGGGCAAAGGCCGTGCTAAGCGCCTCTGCAAAGTCCTGCACAGCACACAGAATTATCACCAAGCCTGCCACCTGCCTCCTGGCCCAGCAGAGCTGCATCAAAGGCATCACTGGCTCAGCTATTCCAGAGGCTGCCTTAGTCTCCCAGGGCTGTATACATTGTTCTGTACCGGCTGCTGTTTCTGTGAATAATTCCGGGGTTCCCTTCGAACCTTGAACTGTGTAACTTTGTAACTTGTAAATGAATGCCACTCACCAGACATGTCCCTTTCAGTGATAGTGTAACACAGTCAAATCTCATTGCCTTGTGGGTTTGTAACTACAGGAAGTTGCTGGGTCACCCATTTTGAATTTTTTCGCGCCAAAACCGCAAAAGTCGAGAGAAAGGCAGTCAGAACTGCAATTTCTAAAGCAGTTTCCTGTGATGGAACTGTTGGCGCCGTACTTGGGTGCGATCAAGTGTGGGAAGTGCTGATGACGCCAGGAATTTCTTGTCAATTTCCCTTTCAGGTTGTTTATTAAATTTGTGCCCCAAATGACTCCTTTGTTAAAATAATGCAAAGATCCTTTGATCTTCAAAATCAACATTTCCTTGTGATGTTAATTCCTGGGATATGGTAGAGTAATTTTTACGTAAAAAATGGAATTTGTACATTTTAAACAAGAGGTAGGCAACGAATACTTTCCTTTTTACTGGGTTTAAACGCGGACCAATCCCATGTTAGCATCTATGATGTCAGCAATTTACTGTCCAATCCAGCAGGGAGGTTCGTTATATAAACGTAGGCTTTGCCACCGTTTCTTCCACAGAAGTTTCTTTTCTGTTTTTGCAATGGCTCGCACCAAGCAGACAGCCCGCAAGTCCACCGGCGGCAAGGCCCCGCGCAAGCAGCTGGCCACCAAGGCCGCCCGCAAGAGCGCCCCGGCCACCGGCGGCGTGAAGAAGCCGCACCGCTACCGGCCCGGCACCGTGGCGCTGCGCGAGATCCGGCGCTACCAGAAGTCCACCGAGCTGCTGATCCGCAAGCTGCCGTTCCAGCGCCTGGTGCGCGAGATCGCACAGGACTTTAAGACCGACCTGCGCTTCCAGAGCTCGGCCGTGATGGCGCTGCAGGAGGCCTGCGAGGCCTACCTGGTGGGTCTGTTCGAGGACACCAACCTGTGCGCCATCCACGCCAAGCGGGTCACCATCATGCCCAAGGACATCCAGTTGGCCCGCCGCATTCGCGGGGAGAGGGCATAAATAAGTTAACCGGCGTCTATTCTGCAAAAGGCTCTTTTAAGAGCCCCTTCATTGTCACCAAAAGCAAGCTGTATCCTTAATTTCCAAATTTACACTTCCCACGTTTAGGAAACCATTTTCTTAAAGCCACTCAGCATATGCATTCGTATTTTTTGCGTATTTAGTTTTTAGCAAGGCACTTTTTTGTCCTTTTCACCTTGGGCTATAAATAATCAGCCCCTTGTATAGAGAAGCCCTTAAAGATGACTTCAAATCTGAGACCAGTTCTGGTTTTACATTTTAGGTATATGTTCTTTGTTCGTTAACCTTAACGATCTCAACTTTGGAATGTGAAGAATTGCAAATGAAACTTCAGAGCATACCCTTAAGAGTCCAGGACTTTATTAGTGGTTAACATAAAGTACCTGCCCTATTCTTCATGCTGCATTGGAGTGTTCCCTAACTGGAACTTGTTTGAATAGTGGAGATTGTTTGGTTACATTACTGGTTCTCGCTTTTTAAGGCAAGGCTTCGCTATAGATGAGGCTGGCCTGGGATTTGGCAGTCCTGAACCCTCTCAAGTGTTAATATAGTTTTTTTTGTGTGTGTGTTTAATTAGCCTGTTCTACGCGAGCAAGTAGTTTTAAGTTTTTTAAGTTACATCTTTGACATTACTTTAAACGATGTTTTATATGGTTTAAAAATTTCCTACGTTGGGAGTCACAATTTACTATATAGGTTTGGCTATTTTGTACACCATTCCTGTATCAAACGTGCGTTGGCCTCTAGTCTAGGTCCTTGTCTCGGTCTGTATTGCTAAGACAGTCTTTTTATTCGTTTTTACTTTTTGAGGTAAGGCGCCTGCATAGGTAGCAATGAATGACCTTGTCCTAATCTTGTCTCTTATGCATAATTGGTAAGATTATGGGCGTGCCCCACCCAGTAAACCTGCATCAAGATTGTCAAAAGAAACTGCATTTTAATGTAAAATAAAACAACTGCAACCTTTGTGACTTATTTTACATCTGAATCAATGATGATGTCCTTTATTAGTGCAGAATTCTGTACATCTTTCCCCACCCTAGCAAGTCGCAGCTCTCACCATAGCAAACTTCACTTTTTCCCTACAGCAAACTTCACTACTCCCCTTCTCTTTACCTTGTTTTATTTTTGTCAAATTCTTTGAAACTCTGTTGGCCCCTTAATAATATTCTAAAATATTTTCCTGCTTGGCATCTCAACATGCAAAAAGTACGTGTATTGGCTTTGACTATTTACTTAAGAGTATGTCTGATTGTGCTGATTGTTAAATGTTTTGAAATTCTCACTGGCCATCTCAACCAACTGCATTTGAGGGCCATAGCGTTACCCTAATAATTTTCCGAACTTTTTTTTTTTTTTTAGCAGTTTTCTAATGTAAATTATCTTTAGTAAGTATTTTTTGTCTTCAAAAAGGACTAGGAAATGTGACAAAAGCCCATCAATCAGATTCATATTTAATTAATTTTGACTTAGAATTAAGTTGTTTAGCCTCTGAAGTTAGTGATTTTTAAAAATCTTTAAAAATCTTTATTTGAATGAGGTTTTGCCTACTTGCATATATGTGCACCACTTACATGCCCGAGATTGGGAGAATCTAGAAAATAGCCCGAGATCCCCTGAGACTCGAGTTACATACAGACAGTTGCAAGCTGCCCTGTGGTTCTGGGAAAGAAACGCAGATCTGCAAGAGCAGTAAATACTCTTTAACTGCCCTGCCATTTCAACAACTCCTGAAGTCAATGACTTCTAATCTTCCTACTTTAAAGAAGAAACCTTCATAATGGAAAATTTGCATTCTCCGTTATAGATAGCAATGTTTGGAAAGTACTAGGAGCCTGAACCATTTTAAAAAGAAATATCTGAAATGGTTAATTTCAGCCTGGAGCCAACCGGACACTCTTACCTGTGTTATTTGCTACAGTAAGAAACAAAGTTTGTGCCCAAACCAAAAACATTATTACTTTTACTCTTACAAAAATTAAAGGCGGTACTTGGGGACAAATCCTTTTAAGTAATGTTCATTGTATACTTCGTCTAAGTTTATGAAAACATGCAAGTAACTATCAGGATGCTCTCTGCTTGCTGGATTCTTCGTAAACACTGGTGGGATTTTTATAAATATCTTTGGTCAATTGAATGCGATTCAAAAAAGCACACACAGACATGTGAAACCGAAGGCTCTTCTTCTTTGGAACTCCAAACTGCCAATTTCTGTGCCATTATTTTCAGCAGTAAGTAAAAATTTGGGGACTAACAAACACAGTTTGGGATTCTAACCTTGAGTCGCCGTGGCCAGAGGGCGGTGGATTGGACGCTCCACCAATCACAGCCTAGCTCTGGCTTATATAAACCCGGGGCCTGAGCAAAGGAGCATTGCTAAATTGGCTCTTTGAGTTAGCTTTTCTTTACTTTTCTAGCAGCTTATATTCTGGCCATGTCCGAAACTGCTCCCGCCGAGACCGCTGCTCCGGCTCCCGTGGAGAAGTCTCCCGCCAAGAAGAAGACAGCCAAAAAGGCTGGCGCGGCGGGGAAGCGCAAGGCGTCCGGACCCCCGGTGTCCGAGCTCATCACCAAGGCTGTAGCCGCCTCCAAGGAGCGCAGCGGCGTGTCCCTGGCCGCGCTCAAGAAGGCTTTGGCTGCTGGAGGCTACGATGTGGAGAAGAACAACAGCCGCATCAAGCTGGGGCTCAAGAGCCTGGTGAGCAAGGGCACCCTGGTGCAGACCAAGGGCACCGGCGCCTCCGGCTCCTTCAAGCTCAACAAGAAGGCGGCTTCCGGCGAGGCCAAGCCCAAAGCCAAGAAGGCAGGCGCGGCCAAGGCTAAGAAGCCCGCGGGTTCCACCCCGAAAAAGCCTAAGAAGGCTGCGGGGGCAAAGAAGACCGTGAAGAAAACTCCAAAGAAAGCAAAGAAGCCTGCGGCGGCTGGTGTAAAGAAAGTGGCCAAGAGCCCTAAGAAGGCCAAGGCTGCAGCCAAGCCTAAGAAGGCAGCTAAGAGTCCGGCAAAGCCCAAGGCTGTGAAGCCCAAGGCAGCCAAGCCTAAGACGGCTAAGCCTAAAGC
Organism: Peromyscus eremicus; assembly: GCF_949786415.1. Taxonomy (NCBI): domain Eukaryota; kingdom Metazoa; phylum Chordata; class Mammalia; order Rodentia; family Cricetidae; genus Peromyscus; species Peromyscus eremicus. The sequence continues at coordinate 40,240,676 of NC_081420.1, forward strand.
TGCTAAGGCGAAGAAGGCGGTTTCCAAGAAGAAGTAGGTTTGCTTCTGAGAGCAACAAAGCCCCAAAGGCTCTTTTCAGAGCCACCCAGAGAGCTCTGTGAATGTAGCTGTACACACTGACCTAGCCTTTTCAAAAGTCCCGCCTGTGTTCAAACTTTGGCCAACTAACCGAACCCAGTCATGTGGGCTCGTCTATAAGGTAAGGCTGCCAGAGTTTAATCAGTGCTTGAAATAGAAATTCTGTCACTGAGGTACTGGTACTGTACCATAGTCGTCATGTTACCCAGGACACGGGCGCTAACTCTTTTTAAACGTTACCCCCCTCTCCAGTCTGTACCCCCTACCCGCCGGTGGCTTAAGTTCCTCCCGCTTCCAGCTCGTCTTGACCTTTACGGGCGCACTATTTACTACCATCCATGTTGAAGACACGGTGAGTCCACTTAGCCCGCACTGAGGCTTTTCCACCGTAGAAGTTAACGCAGGGCGCGAAAAGAGAGCGAATTCATTGGTTGCACATAATCCAATCCCCTAACCCAATGGTTCCAAGGTTTTGTCCTAACCTTACCTTGATTGGGCAGTTGGTCGGTGACGTCTGGAGGTTCACGCTACTCATTGTCACAACTTGCTTACAATTGCAGCCTACACCCTACGTTTAAACGTTTCCATTTGTTCTTCACAGTTCTTTTGCCCGTGAAATCCGAGCCCGATCGGAAGGAGTTCTCTATGAAGGCGATGACCAAATCTTTGAAAGCCTGCTAGAAGCACGGTTGCCGCCAGATAGAGTTATTCCGTGTTCGTGTACAGGTGCTGTAGCAGCTACAACCCAGCATGGGCATCTCTTCCAGTGCCAAATGCCAAGCACCGGTGTCTAAGTGCACCAAGACTGTGCATTTCAAGTCACTGACACTTCTTGGTGTTTTTTCGAGACAGGGCTTAAATGTGTAACAGCCTTGACTAGTGGAACTAGCTCTGTAGACCAGGCTGGCCTCCAACTCACAGATCCGCCTGCACCTGCCTCCTGGGTCCTGGGATTAAAGGCGTGCGCCCCCACCATCCAGCTCACTTACACTTAGGGAGTATTTGCTTGGTTCTTCCATTGGTAGCACACAGACAGTGAAGTTCCTGGATAACAGACCTTTTGTTGCTTTAAAGGTTTATTAATGTAATTGGTGTGACATCCCAAACAGGATTTTTAACGTATTTATTTAACATTTGGTCGGTTTTAAGCATTAAAGATTGTACATCGTTTTCACTTTTAAGGTTAGATTGTTGCCAACATTACTCAGTCATCGTTTGTAAAGTGTTTCAGGCATGGCAGCTGGGCAGTCAGAAATAAGTAAATAGTCTTTAAGAACTTTCAAGTCACGTTTTCTTTAGCAATGTAAGTTTTGGGAATGTGGTTTCTTGCTCACTCACTGCAGGCTTAATTTGCGTGAAATGCCTGAGTGTTATCGAACAAGTTAAGTTACACTGAGTTAAGGCACCCCACAGGCTTCATTTGAGTCAGAATTGGCTTCTAGTGTAAACACTGCTGGCAGTTTGAACTTCTCTGCCAATTTGTGTATCTGATCTAGACAGAGCAAAGTAGCCATATTTGTTTCTGTCGCCATACCTTTCTATGAAGTTCCTACTATGAAAATGCTAGCTTCATTTTGATGCCTGTGTTTTATTTGCCTTTTAACATCTTGCCCCTCTAAAAAATGATTTTTTGCAGTTACCTGTTTTTCAGGTGTGGCCACAGTCGGCCCAGACTGACCTCCAACTGAAAGCAGCTCTTACTGAGCCTCAGCGCTGGGATAGCATGCTTTAGAATGCTTGTGCCATCCTGCCGAGCTGCCATTAATTCCACAAGGTTAGAATTTTCCTTCATCCACAATGGAGATCAGTCTTAAAATTAGCTGTATGTTTCATTTAGCTACATTTTTTCTCGTCTGCAATGTGGGGGAGAAATTCTAAGCAATAGAGCAGTATTTCTGAATGTGATGCCTTGCCTTAAGCAAAGACTCAAAGTGTCCTGTACCCCCATCTCAAGACCTCATTCTGGAGAGATGTTAAGTGACCAGCTTGAGTATGTTGCAAATTAAACACCTTAGGTTGTCAGTATGTTTTCATATGTATTTTCAACAAATAGAAAATAATACATCTGTGACTAATTGGTAGGATGTGAAGGGGCCCCAAAACAGCTTGACCACACAGCAGCCATGACAGGCTTAGGGGCCTAGACACAGTTTCTGTGACAGGCTTACTGGCAGGCAACACCCAGATCCAGGAACAGCCTTAAGCGGACACCACCCAGGGATCCACCCATGGGTGAGGAAGTACCTGACATCCCAAACATTCCAAGCATTAGATAAGGTGGCCAGATGCCCCTGAGTCTGGCACACATCTGTTTTTGTTTTACAGATACCCTAGACAATTGTCAGTCAATCAGGGTCGTGAACCTTGGAAATCCCCCTCACCCCAACCTCTGCTATGATAAAAACTCTGCCCCACCTGGGCTCAGGACTCTCTGCTCTCACTATTGTGTCAGACAGACAGAGGGACCAAGCTCTGGAGCTTGAAATAAAGGCTCTTTGCTTTTACATGCGGGATTCGGTCTCCGTGGTGATCTTTTGGGGGTCCCCTCGATCTGGGCATAACAAGGACAGAGTACATTTTTGAACTTGAGTAACAAAGGTATTTCAGAAGTTTGCTAGAGAGACAAGAAAGAGGTAGACAAATGTATGTTGCTTCATCTTTGCCTCTGAATTTTTTGTATTGATATCTCTTCATAGGAATGTTACTTTATTTATTTGGTAGTTTAAAAGGGAACTCTGAAAAGGTTTTTTTTTTTTTTGTTTGGTTTGGTTTGGTTTGGTTTGGTTTTTCGAGACAGGGTTTCTCTGTGTAGTCTTGGTGCCTGTCTTGGATCTCTCTCCGTAGACCAGGCTGGCCTTGAACTCAGAGTTCGGCCTGGCTCTGCCTCCCAAGTGGAGTGCTGAGATTAAAGGCATGTGCCACCACCTTCCAACAAGTTTCGTGACTTTTATCCATAAACATTTTACTGCTTTGACTTCGGTATCACTTTAAATCTTTAAATTTTTAATCTTATATGGATTCATTTGCAAAATTGAAGTATACTTTGCAGGGAAGTTTTCCTCCACTTTGGGATCCTGGCAGTAAGTCTCTAGCAATGATAATGGGCAACACAGAGGGCTTCTGATTTTTTTTTGTTTTTTGTTTTGTTTTGTTTTTTCAGGACAGGGTTTCTCCGTGTAATTTTGGTGCCTGTCCTGGGTCTTGGTCTGTAGACCAGGCTGGCTTCGAACTCACAGAGATCCGCCTGTTTCTGCCTCCCGAGTGCTGGGATTAAAGACATGCACCAGTACCGCCCGGCTTTGATTGTTTTGAAATATGCTGGCTACACTAGGCCTAAGCCAACACAGAGACCTAGAGCAGAGGATAGAGTACACTGTTGATGAAAATCTTGCCATTCTTGTTAATAATTGCATTTATTTATAGTTGGAGAAATGGAAACCAATGAGGTTAAATGGTAAATGGTTATATCAGGACCCCAGGCTCTGGGAAACTTTTCCTCTCTCTCTCTCTCTCTCTCTCTCTCTCTCTCTCTCTCTCTCTCTCTCTCTTTCTCTCTCTCTCTCTTTCTTTTTGGGATCAGAATGGCTCTGACCCCTAAGATTGCCCCCACCTCCCCTGTTCTGAGTGCGCTGAGGTCGGGCTGTTCTGCGGATGTTCTGCTGTTTGGTATGTCTCCTGGTTTGGCAGCTGTGGCTTTCTGGGGCATGCTGACCTTTCCTTGACCCTGGGTGCTTGATAAACAATTTTGTTTGTTCCTCCTGAAAGGGTATACAAGATGGGGAAGAAAGAATAAAGCGAGTCCTGATGCTTGCTACTTGACTGATGTGTGCTGTTTTCATCCCGACTTCCCTCGCCAGGTTTCAGGCCCAATTGCCATGCGGGGCGTGCACTTTCTCCCTCCCTTCCTCGCTCCTTCTCTCTCTGTCTCTGTGTGTCTCTGTCTCTGTCTCTCTCTCTCTGTGTGTGCTCACTCACCATGCACGAGCTGGAGCTCGAGGCTCGCACAGGAGTAAGTAGTAAGGGGCACAAACAGCAGGAGAGGAAAGGGAACACTAATTTAGGTGGGGTTCTTGTTGCTGGTGTCAGTGCAGAAGTCACAAAGTCCTGTGCCCCAGACCTGGAAAGGAGAGGAAACATCACCAGTGCCAGTCAGAGCCGCCCTCCCCCATAACCACACCTACCTGCATCTCGGCAGCTGCCACTCCTGTTCCTGGCATTCTCTGGCCCTTGCTACAACTGTTATGTGTTATTTAGGTCCACCTCCACTGCCTTAGTTTTGCTGTATTCCAAAAGAATTATGAAAAAGAAATTGGTAAGGGAAATGGATTTTTTATACTTGACCCAAATCAGGGAAAGAACCTATTCTCCACTGTTCCTGTGGCAATCTTATATTTTACAGGAGATAATGAGAAAAGGATGGACTATAGGGAAGTAAGACAGGTTTATAGGGCTTTTTCTGGGGTGAACACCATTGAGCCTGAGGCACAAAGCTGGCCCCCCTCCCCCAATTACATAGCCTAGGGTGGCCTTAAACTCTCATCATCCCACTCTCTAGGACCACAAAACAGGGAAATCCTGGCTTTTCTAGGGATGATTCTGTGGGTTAGGAGGGAGCAGGCTGGACAGAGAGGAACACTTACAGTTGGGAAAGGCTTTTAGACAATCTCTGCCGTCACGCTTGGCCACCCTGTCTACCCATTGCCCTTCTATGTCTGCCATTGGGAGTGGGGGTGGGGGGCTGTGCTTTGACAGGGTGGGGTATTGTTGTAACCAAAGTCCCTCAGAGACCCATCAAGAGACCAAATCCGATGCAAAAGCAGAGTCTTTATTGTTCTGAGATAACTCGGGTCTCTCCGCCAGTCCGATGCAGCAGCAGAGCAGGAGAGACCTCAGGTAGCAATGGAGCAGGGTCTTTATAGGGTGTAAAGCAAAGGAGTCTTGGGGTCTACAGACTACATAGGAACAGACTCAGGATTGGTTTATGCGAGTGGTAATCATGTTAGTAACTTTAAACTGGCTAGGGTTAGTTGAGGGTTACAGTTATCCATTTTTGGGCAGGCCTAGACAAGTCCCAGGCTTTGTCCTTGAGCTGCTGTGGAGGCTGGCTGGCCTAGCACTTACTGAATGTGAGGCTTGGCCCAGTGGCCCAGGCTTGGTGCATCCTATCTCCCTGTCCCTGCTGGCAGGGGCATCAGTGATGGTCTTTTGTTCATGGCTCTCCCAGAAACTGCTTGCTCAAGTCTCAGGAAACTGAAATTGAGGCCTGACCTCTGAGAGAAGACTGAGCAGCCTGTAATGGCGTCTGCTTGATCCTTTCAGTATGTGTGGGGCGTTTACCCACCACCCCCACAGTTCCCCAGAGTTTTCTTGAGTGCGAGCAGCAGGAAATATTAGATAGAAGGATTTATTGCGGAGACTATCGCGGAGATAAACAGATAGAAAATAAAGGATAGCATCGAGAGGGCCTGGAACCTTTTCCAATGGGCCCCGACTGTCTCTGCCCCAGGGTTTTTATAGAGACACCAAGGGGTGGAGCAAAAGACCTCCTCCCCCAGCACAGCCAAGTGCAGACCATCTCAGACACCTGCACTCAGGCCCGTGGTCTAATCATCCTCTATGAGGACCTGCTGGGTAAAGCCACGAGGAACCCGAGAACGGGCTCCCACAAGTATGATCTGCACAAAATATGTTAATAGTGGCACGTCGAGACATGCTGTGTTGCAGTGTGGGAGACACTCCAGCTGGGTGACCCGAGGACCTCTTGTTCCAGAGGGATGAGATCTAGTACTGCAGCACACTAAGGTCCACTGAGGCTCAGCTTGGAGAGGACAGACTGCAAGACAGGAGACAGTAAGTCAGAGGACAGGAGTGAAACAGAGGAAAAGGGGACAGGGACACCCCAAGGAGAGGGCCGAGGGAAGGGCAGAGTATGGGACACAAAGGAGATGGAGCAGCTCAGGGTTCCCAGCTGGCTCAGGAGAGGCCTGCCTCTGTGAAACCTGTTGGGATGAAGGCCAGAGCTAGGATGCCTGCAGTGTGGCCTGGCACTCTACTCTTTGAGGTCAGTGATTCTGAGCCCTTGGAGTTCTCAGCTGTACAAAAGTCTTGCTATGCTAGAATGTGCGCCCTTCTGCTTCTTTGGGGACTAAAGGGACAGCAGGAGTTGTTCTTGAGGATGGACTTGTACCAGCCCATGTCTCAGCATTTCTTCGAAGCTTGTGAAATTATAAGCTGAATTTGGTACCTCTGGGGCTCTGGACAGAGGACTTAAGACCATGCCAAGATCAAGATCCAGGGACACATGACATTAAGAACCCAGATTGAATTATTCTGCAAGGATTGAGAAAAATCCAGACACATTCTCTGACTAGAATGTTTTGACCATCATATTTGCCCTCACACTTCAGATAGCATTTAAAACGTGTTGTGCAGTAACAAGATGGAGAATTGTTCTTACCCAGAAAGATAAGTATAGAAAATCCCAGTTGGGTCAGGTTGAACTGCTGCATGCAGGCAGGCTACTAGAATGCCAGAGAGAGGGAGCAGGAACAGGAGAGCGACAGCTTTCTCTCTTACATCTGGATGACACTTTTGAGGACAATGTGAAGGGCCTGGCCTTTCCACTTTAAGACTTTGGGTGAACTGTGCCCTCATCAAACTCGTAACTTCTGTCCTGAGTTACTGGAAACCTCCTTAAATAGCATAGAGCATTTTCATCTTTCATGGTCCGCTATTCAAGCTCTTTTATTGACCTCTAGGTCTTGTCCAAAATAGGTGTTTCGATTCCAGACATTACATTTGCATTCAAAGAGAAAAAAATATAAAGAATGAACCAAGAAGAGTGCTCCTCCTATCTGGGGTGCTGGAGAGATGGCTCAAGAGTTTAGAACAGATACTGCTCTTGCAGAAAACCCAAGTTAAGTTTCCAGATCCACATCGGGCAGCAAATGATCCTGAAACCCCAGCTCCAGAGGGATCTGATGACTCTGGCTGCCAAGGATACGTACATACATGCATGTGGATGAGTGCAGGGACACACACACACACACACACACACACACACACACACACACACACACACATACTTTAAATAGTAAAACAAGTTAAAAAGGAATTTATTTATTTTTAGTTTATGTGCATGATTGTTTCTGCTAGCCTGTTGTTATGTGAGCCATGTATATACAGTGCCCGTGGAAGCCAGAAGGGGGAGCCAGATCCTCTGGAACTGGAGTTCAAGATGTGAGTTACTATGTGGCTTCTGGGAACTGAACCAGCGACCTCTGCAAGAACAGCAAGTGCTCTTAACTATGGAGACAGCTCTCCAGCCACCAAATATTTTTTTAAAGGGTCTGAGATTCTGTTAACTATTTCATGACTGAAACTCAGCCACACTGCTTCACCTGGCTGCAAGAGAGACCAGGAAACACTGGATTTAACTGCTGAGCTTCTGTGTGAACTTTAGGAAGAAGGAAGACTGAGTGATCACAAAACTCCACCCAGGATGGAGACTCAGGGCTTGGAGAGTAGGTAGTGTAGAAGAAGGGAGGATCCAGCTAAGAGAACGAGAGGAGGATCTGAGTAAGGTGCCCCTGGGTGAGAGGCTATAGGAGCCTCCTCCTGCTTTTTAGAGAGACCTGGGTAAGCAATCCACAGTCCATGGACCTTAAAACTCTCACCTCTCACAGCCACAGTTGAGGCTACTGTGAAAGAATTGGAGGCTGGGGAATCAGAACTAGCCAGCTGGGTCGTACAGAAAACTTCAGTGAGTATGTAGTGCCTAGGTAGATGGTCACACAAAAGACCAATGGATGAATAAGAGGGGTAGACGGGAGTATGGTGACTGAACCGAAGGATATATTCGTAGTGTGGGATGGATAGGATCATGAATGAATGGGTAGATTGCTGGCTGGTGGATGGATAATGGATGGCAATGTTATTTGAGTTTGTATTGATTGGTTTACAAATGTCACTGTGATGGTAATTTGCTCCCCAGTGGTGATATGGGAGACAGTCCAGACCTTTAGCATGCAGGACCTTTTGGGAAGCCCTTAGGTCACTATGGGCCATGGCCCTGGAAGTGATCAAAGTAATTGTGGAAAGCCCTAAGTTAATTCTCAAGAAAGGCTTATTACAGAAGAGTGAGCCACCCTCCACTGCAAGCCTCTCTTTGAAAAAGTGATCTTTTTAGGGTTCTCAGCCATTTATCACGGGACCTTCACTCTCTTTAGACTTTGGGGATCCAATATCGTAAGCTAAACAAACTCTTTTCTCCAGAAGCACCCCGCCTCAGGTATTTTGCTGCATTTGATAAAGATTGACAAAAGCAGATGGGAATCCGAGTGAGTGTGAGTAGTGTGGCAGCCCTAAGAGTGGCCAAGCCCCAAGCTCACAAAGTAGAGCCTTCTCAGCACGCCTGTACTGTTTGCTTTCCAGTTCTCCTTCTTCTTTAGGACCTGCCTCAAACCTTACATGCTCAGGTTCAGGAAACCTGTATCTCCATGTAGGGGCCCCAGAGCTTCCTCTTATTTCTGTATCAGCCACTGTTCCTTTCTGATGCACCTGCTTATCCGATGCGGCATCCACTTCAGTCCTCAGGCTGCCTGATGATGCAGAAGGATTCCACTGCTGACTTGTGAACCTGACTCTAAGGACATGTTCAACAAACATTGAAATGAGGAACATAAATGTTAGGAATAATGGGAGATGGAGTGACCTTAAAAAAAAAAAATTGGTTTTCTTCTTGTAGTGGTTTGAATGAATGAGAGATGTCCCCCATTGTCCCAGGTATTTGGACACTTGATTCTCAGTTGCTGATGCTGTTTGGAGAGGTTTAGAAGGTGAGGCCTTGCTGGAGAACATGGTCACGGGTCGGGGTGGGTTGGGTTGGGGTGGGGGTGGGGCTCGGCTTTGAGAGCCTAAGGCCTAGACCCACTTACAGTTTGCTACCAGCTTTGTTCTTGTGGTTGTTCATGCTCACAACTTTCAGCCTCCAGCTCCAGGTGCCATGCCTGGCCCCTGCCATTACGGAGTCTAACTCTCGGGAATTGCATGCCAAAATAAACTTTCTTCTATAAGTTGAGTTGATTTTGGTGTTCTATTACAGCAGAAGAAAATCAATTAATACTACTGTATGTAGTATTGCACTGCATATGGTTTGAATTCCAGAGTGTTAGTGCCTGGGCTTGAATTGCCTTTTGTGATGTTACCTTTTGGTTGAAGTGTTTGAATCTTGTCTGAATTCTTCCTGAAGGGTTCAAAGCTTTTGCAAAACTTTGTTATGAGAGTGCTTGGAGCATGAAGAGGTGTCCAGACTGAAAATTGCTTTAGCATTTGGTTCATTCAGGAGACTTCTGATTAGAGGTTTTGATATTCGGAAATTGACTTGCTAAGGTGTAGATTGTATAACAACAAAAAAGGCCTTTTTGCAAAGTAGTGGCAGTCATTTCACCAAAAACTGGCTTTCTTGCTCCTGCAAGACAAAATTCATCCTGGAAGTGACCCTAATTTTTCCACACATCCATGAACAACAGAAGACTGACAAAATACGTTACTTTTTGTCTTGTTTTTTTTTTTTTTTTAAAAAAATATATATATATATATTGTGTGTGTGTGTGTGTGTGTGTGTGTGTGTGTGTGTGTGTGTTCATGTGCTTATGAGTGAAGAAAATGGCCTCTGATCTCCTGGTTCTGGCAACTGAAATTGGGTCATCCACAAGAACATGATGTGCTCTTAATCACTGACCCATCTCCCCAGCCCCTGCTGTTCGGCCTTTGAGACTAGCAGGCCTGCCTATCATGATCTGCCTGTCTCAGTCTTCTGAATGCTGGGATTATAGGTACGTGCCATCATGTGCGATTCCATTATTATTGGTTTATTTACTCTTTCTTTGTTTCTTTTGAAAGAGGGTTTCTTTGTGAAACAGTCCTGGCTATCCTGCAACTCTCTCTGTAGACCGTGCTGGCCTCGAACTCACATGCTGGGATTAAAGGCAGGCATCACCACCTCCCAGATTTATTTACAATGAATAAAAATTTCACCCTTATAGTTTCTCTCCCTTCCCCTTATCTATATCACTTTCTATGTCAACATTTTTCCTTAAAATTTTATTGAGTTTACATTATTTTGACTATATAAATAATGTTCTGGTCCAGTAAAGTGATATATGCTAATTAAATTCCCTCTCTGTGGTGGTTCGAATGACTATGGCTCCCATAGGCTCATGTACTCTAGGGTTTGGTCCCTATTTACTGTTCTGGGAAGGGTTAGGAGGTGTGGCCTTGTTGGAGGAGTGTGTCACTGGGGGTGGGCTTTGAGGTTTCGAAAGCCCAAGCCAAGCCCAGTCTCTCTCTCTCTCTCTCTCTCTCTCTCTCTCTCTCTCTCTCTCTCTCTCTCTCTCCTTCCCACCCCCACCCCTTCCTTGTGAATTAGATGTGAGTGAGCTCTCAGCTAGTCCTCCAGGGCCAGGCCTGCCTGCCTGCTGCCATGCTTCCCACCATATGTTCATGGACTTACTTGCCTTCTGAAATTGTAAGCAATCCCCCAAGTAAATGCTTTCTTTGATAATTTTCCTTGGTTGTGGTGTCTATCCACAGCAACAGAACAGTGTCTAAGGCACTCCCAGAGAAAGGAGGAAAGCATATATTAAGGGGGACGGCATTTAGGAACAATGATATGTGTGTATGAAAATGCTATCATGAAACCCATTTGTTTTGGCTGTTATTTTATTTATTTATTTATTTGTCCGAGACAGGGTTTGTCTGTGTACTTTTGGTACCTGTCTGGATCTCACTCTGCAGACCAGGCTGGCCTCAAACTCACAGGCGTGTGCCACCACCGCCTAGCCGTGGCTGTTAATTTTTAAAAAAGCAAAAATGAATTCAAATCTCTAACAAACTTTTTTCATTTCTATAATTCTCAAATGTGTCACCATTACAAAATGTTTGTGAAGACATCATAACAGGCCCTTTAGCCGACTGCTGAATCTTCATATATGTAAGAACAGAACTGTACAGCTTTGACTCACTCTGTTACTGACAATGATAAAATTCACTGTACATGTAACCTAGAAACTTTTACATATGTACAAATAATAAAATGTTGTGTGAAAAAATCACACCATTACTTAGTGATTTTTATATTGTAGCATGCCTTTAGATTTGAAGTCACTTTTTTTTTTTGTTAAGTTTTTTTGTTTATTGAGATGAGTTCTCACTATGTAGGCCAGACTAACCTTGAACTCAGAGATACACTTGCCTCTGCCTCTAGACTGCTGGGATTAAAGGTGCCATTATGCCTGGCTTTGTCACAATTCTGTTATAAAAATAAATATGCTTTTAGTTAGTAAGCTATAGGCAAAACCACTTCAGATATTTTAAGTATAAATAAGTACTTAGTAAACAGAGCGTGTGTGCTTAGAGCACAGGTAATTAGTAAATAGAGCATGTGTGCTTAGAGCACAGGTACTTAGTAAACAGAGCATGTGTAGTCTGATACAGACAGAAGGGCCTTGGCATCAAGAGACAGCTAATGCTCAGGCACAAAGTGGAAACACTAAATAGAACTGACAGTCACAGGACACACTCAAACTTTAACTAGTCATAGGCTTTAAAACACACATACAATCTGGGGATACCCTAAGTTTGTACTGAAGAAATGATATAATCTGGGCATGGTGGTACAGGCCTCTAATTCCTGTACTCAGTTGTCTGAACAGGAGAATCATGAGATGAAGGCCAGTTAGGGCTATGTAGCTAGTTCCAGGGTAGCATGCACTGTATGTTGAAGAGGTAGAGAAGGAGGGAATAAGGGTGTTTAGGGTGACAGAGGAGGAGGAGGAAGAGGAGGAGGAGGAGGAGGAGGAGGAGGAGGAGGAGGAGGAGGAGAAGAGAAGGACAAAAAGAACACCTTAGCTATTCAGTAGACAAACTGACACTCCCAACAGTGGTCAGGTCTGCTCATCTTGTGTCTCTCTAAAGCCACTGTGCAAGTAAGGCACAGTGTTACGATTCCACCGACTCCGAGAGCTGGCCCATCTAACCCATCTGTGCCTCAAGCTGTTTTTTGCTCCGTGTTTTAAGTTGATTTAGTAAACTCCTAGCACTGTGCTTAAAGGACATCAAGGCAACATCTATGTTGTTCTTGTGGTTCCTGTTCATCTTCAGAGCAATTGCACTTGGAATCACACGGGAGACCCACCCCTGTGTGGGTCTGTGATGGGGTTGCTAGCATTTGACTGAGGAGGGAAGACGTATCCGCAGTGTGGGTTGGACCAACTCAAGCTTGGTCCGGGTCCTAGACTGAATAAAAATGAAAACAAGGAAACAAGATGAATGCCAGCACGCATCTTTTTGCTTCTTGGTATGGATGCGCAATGTGACAGCTACTTCATATTCCCAATGCCGTGTTTAGTATTGGAGTGTTAAACAGTCAAACCTGGGCTACAGCAAGCTGGCATGGCCACCCATTCTCAACATGATGGCTGACTAAGGAGACAGGCTTAGAGAATAGCAGAGAAAAAGGATTTGTTCAATGTGTCCCCAATTGGAAGAGGAACAATAAGGAGGTTCAGTGATCTTTGTATTTTTCTTTTGGGTCCTGACACGAGCTTACATCAGAAGGGAAGGGATATACATGACTAGGTAGTCCTGATCAAGGCATGTCCCACCTAGCACTGGTCCATCATTATCTCAAGTCCCATTGTTCCTGCAAGGTTGCCTGATAAATTGTCAGAACTATTTGAAACCTCTTCTGAGGAGGCAAGTTTCTTCTTCAGCTGGTATCAAGGTTTTAATATCTTCCTTCTCCCAGCATGAGATTCTCAGGGGGGAACTATAATTCAGGTGGAATTCCCATCGCTCATGTAGCCTGATGTCGGAAAGGAGGGTCTCTTCCCCTGCCAGGATGGTTAACATGCCATCCCTGTCTGATGGACTGTATCCCTTCAGATCAGGAGCTGAAATAAGCCCTTCCTTCCTGATTGCTCTTGTTAGGTATTTTGTCACATGTGGGAGCCCGTTTTCAGGTTCCTCGTAGCTTTACCCAGCAGATCCGCATAGAGGATGATTAGGGTCACGGGCCTGAGTGCAGGTGTCTGAGATGGTCTGCACTTGGCTGTGCTGGGTGGGAGGAGGTCTTTTGTTCCACCCCTTGGCGTCTCTATAAATACCCTGTGGCAGAGACAGTCGGGGCCCATTGGAAAAGGTTTCAGGCCCCCTCGAGGCTATCCTTTATTTTCTACCTGTTTATCTCCACAATATAAATCCTTCTATCTAATATTTCCTGCTTCTCACACTCAAGAAAACTCTGGGGAGCTGTGGGGTTGGTGGGTAAATGCCCCACAGTCACAGGGATAGGAAATCTCACTAATACGTTACCATTAAGTTTGCAGGGTTACATCAAGAAGCTGGGTGAGTCATCTTTTGATAACTATCTGCAGGAAGTGAGGCATTCCAGTCAGAGGACTGGATAGATAGACCTGGTAAAAACTCTCAGGATTACTGTTCACAACATGCTTAAGGCAACTCCAGGGTTCCTGTGGTGAGGAAGAAGCAGATGGGCAGATTTAGAACAGGACATGTAGCACATAAAACCCCAGAAGCAAGGCAGGGATCAGTAAGTTTGAGACAGGAGCATATTGTTGTGGGATAATGCTTTTGTACATTGGTTTAATAAAACGCAGATTGGCCAGTAGCCAGGCAGGAAGTATAGGCAGGATAAGCAGATAAGGAGAATTCTGGGAAGAGGAAGGCTGAGTCAGGAGATGTCAGTCCGCCGTCCAGGGAGCAGCATGTAATGGCACACAGGTAAAGCCACGGAAAATGTGGCAACATATAGATTAACAAAAATGGGCTGAGTTTAAGTGCAAGAGCTAGTCAGTAGGAAGCCTGAACTAATGGCTGAGCACTGTATGTGTTTACTTGGGTCTGAGCAGGTGTGGACTGGGCGGGTCACAGGAAATCTTCCAACTACAGCAGATGATGATTTTTAAATTTTTTAAAAATGTTTATTGGTGTCTTCCCTGCATATATGCCTGTGTGAGTGTGTCTGATTCCCTCAAACTGGAGCTACAGATAGTTGTGAGTTGCCATGTGAGTGCTAGGATTTGAACCCTGGTCCTTTGGAAGAGCAGCCAGTGCTCTTAACTGCTGAGCCCCTTTAGATGATTCTACTGGAAGGTTTTATAGGGTTCCATAGAGCTGGTAAAGGGTAAAAACTGAAAGGATAGGCCTAGCAGTCGACGCACCTTGTAGAAGCTGTTCGGGTTCTCCAAAGGAACAGAACTCTCAGCACTCCTGATCCTAATTCCACACATGAAACCATGTTTAGATAGTCCAAGCACTTCCTGGAACTCAGGAAATTCCCTGTCAATTCAAGACCAATATATGCAATTGCTCAGAGCCTTACTTAAGAACTTGTAAAACTAGAAACTTTCCCACAGTTGTCTAAACCAGTTAAGAAACACGGCTATTGGCTTCACCCCTGTGGAAGGGCAGTCCCTAATGAGCAAATACAAAGCCAGGTTTTAAAAGCTCTTAAAAGGCAAGTAATTAGTTATAAGTTAATGTAGTATGATTATATTGTATTCCTCACAGTTACAACAACCATTAGTACATCACATTAATCCCCATTTTATTATGCACATCAGAGCACACACCAGTGCCCCGGGCCCTATGGCCAATGCTAATCAATTCACAGATTCTTTAATCAATGCATATCAATTATATCCTTGTATCTGAAGCTATTATGTTTCATGCAGATATACAAGCTAACCAGAGAGCTTTAAAATGAAAATTTCCTGTATCTCAAAGAATGGCAAAAGTAATAACTTCACATTGTGAAACTTGTCAAACTTTTTATCGGCCTAGATTGCCTTCTGGTAACAATCCCAGAGGTAATACATCAAATGAAATATGGCAACTGGATGGAATACACATTAAATTTTTTGAAGTTGCAGTGTATGCATCATTCTATGGATACATTTTCAGCATTTCAATGGGCTACTACACTAAGTAATGGAAAGGTTTTTATCAGTTATACTACATTTAAAAGAAGCTTTTAATACCATGGGTACTCCTCCAAAAATTAAAATTATTAATGTTCAAGTTCATGTGTGACAAAAACTTAAAGAGTGTTTTACAATATTGGAATATTAAACATATTAAAAGTATTTCCTATAATCCTCAAGGACAGGCCATCATTGAGAGTTCTAACAGAACATTAAAAGCGATGTTAATTAAACAAAGGGGGAAAGACAATGCTTAACTCTAGGAACATTATATTAGACTCATTATTTATTTTAAATTTTTTGAATTGTAAAGACAATGATCTCATGCCAGATAAAATTCATTGGCAATCTAGCATTGGAGAATGTATTGAGTGTAATATATTACAACCTATTTGATATAAAAGGGAAGACTTTGCAATAGAAAAAGGAAAATGTTATAAGATGGAGAAAGTGCATGGATATGCTTGCACAGATTCAGGTGATCACTGGATCCCAGAAAGACCGCTGAAATTGAGAGATGGGCACGTGACCATGGTTTGACTGCGATTCACCTACTTAACAAAACGGCTCATCTGACTTTGGGTCAGACATCCCAAACAATTGCAGTACCACTACTTTCCTCAATGAATTGTACCTTTCCTACCTGGCGGCAGCGGAAAAAATTAGCCAATGTAGGAGAAGATGGTTCATAAGCTGGGGCAAAATAAAATGCCTGAAACTTTGTTCTTGGCCATGTTAGTGAGCACTACTGTTCAAGTGAGGCAAAGAATTTTTCTTACTGGGTTTACATTTCTAAAAATTCTCACTTAAACTAAGTGATGCATTGGGGGGTTCATGCTATTCCAATTTATACTAATGACTCTAATTTTTTTTGTTAATACAAGTCTTTTATTGTCCCAAAAGGCACCCCAAATCGTACTTAAATGCAGAATCTTGTTTCTGGAGCTGGATAACTCAGGTCTCACTCATTAGCCTGCTGCACTGTTTCCTTTTCAGACACACAGATATCATCCAAAAACTTTCTTATATCCTTATTTTTATATGGTGATATTTTATTTACATTAAAATGTTATTTGTATGTTAATAAATAAAGTTGCCCAGGGTCAGAGCTATTAGCAAGCCATAGGAAAGCAGGGCAGTGGTGACATACGCTTGTAATCCCAGCACTTGGTAGGCAGAGCTAGGTAAGTCTCTGTGTGTTCAGGGATACAGCCATTATTGGATACACACACCTTTAATCTCAATACGAATCATGGAAAACCTGGAGGTCTCTACAGACAGGCTGTGACGAGGTGGTCATGTGGTTGGTTTTACAACCAATGAGAAGGCAGAACAGAAATTCTATATAAGGACTTTAACACATAAAGTAGCTCTGGTTCGGAGAGGTAGGACCACCGCAGGAGGAAGGGTAAGGTTTTAGCTCTTAGCTCTGACCTCTTGGCTTTCTTCTTTGCATTGGTTCTGTGTTTCTTATTTAATAAGAAGGTTGGTTACATCTACATTTTTAGCTGTTGTGGTTTGCTGAATCAGAGCTGCTGAATTTGAAACAAGTTCAATATCATTTCCTTCAAGGATTAATTCATCCTTTGGGCTTGAGAGACAGAACAAGCAACACCTGTCCTCATCTGAACCCTGCGGATGTATTTTTCACCCAAGAAATTTCAGATTTCAACCAAAGACCCATTCTTCTGAGTAACGACGTTGTTGGGGAAGTGGGCATACACAGACCTCATCTTGTAGCACAAGCCCAGTGTAACACCCTTGATCATGTTCTGAACGTGACTGCAGGTGGTTCAGACAGTGGCCAGTTCTTTTCCCCACCATTTGTCAACCCGGAGCCTCCTCTTCTTCTTCTTCCTGAGGAGACTCAGCTCTACATTGAAGTGATTGAAGTCCCTCCGAAGGGTTCCTCTGGAGCCCTTCACAATGACTGTGTGCCCCTTCAGAGTGATGTTTACATTTTTTGGAATGTCAACAGTCTGATTGCTGAGAATGGTCTTCATTCTTGCAGTAGATGGGGCAAAGAGAGAATGTTCTTCGTCATCACATTCTTGTGATCCTCTAATTGGATTCTAAGACCTTGACAATAGAGGTTCTTTGTTTCCCAATGAAGGGGGTTTAAATTTGAATTCATCTTATGAAATGTTAGTGTAAGAATTTCCTATTTGTATTGGGCATGAAGTTCATTGCTTGGAAGTTACATATAGGGGATGGTTATCTATTATTCGTAATGGAACAAAAAAAATGAAGGGAAGAAAATGTGTTCATTTTGATAGCTAAGGTGTTTAAAGGAAACATTACTAATGAGCCTCTCATTCCATCTCATTTCGCCCCCCCCTTGCCATACTCCTGTTGTCTGTCTCAGAGTTAAGTGAATGGAATCGATGTAGAGGACCAGAGGTATGAGTTCTTATTGATACTTCCTATGGTAGTGTCATCGACTGGAGCCCTGTAGCTTTCTGCTTGCACCAAATGGAAAGGCAAAGAATTAAGATAGTTGTGTAATAACTATACCATCAGCACCTATAGTAATGGGTCTGAGGAGTCAGTATGGTATGGGGGCAGGATGCTCCCTCCTATCCTCATATGGAGAGAGGAGCTACTCAAGAACATATTTGGAAATTAATAACAGCATTAGGTAATATTTGGACCTGGAAAGGGGATATATGGAAAAATGTTTCTAACAATGAGACTTCCTCTTTAAAAAAAAAAGTATCACATGGCATGTGTTAATCTTCCTTATTTTCATGATTGGAGAAATCACTTAGGACCAATCTGAAGGATCTGTGTCTTGTTCAATTGTTCCTTATAGACGTGTTTAAACACTAGTACTCCCATTAACTGAGCTCCCAGAGCATTTTTGTGCTTTGATTTCGGATTGGTGTTTGCATGCCTAGATGGATCAAGCTAGGAAGACTCTCCCTCTATGTCTATGCTTTACGATACAGTGGATCAAATGAAGAAAATGACTAATTATTGACATTGTGTTGGGAATTACTGCCATTGCTCCCATTTCTGTTGCTGCTGGAGTAGCCCTACATCAAAGCATTCAATATGTATATTACATTAAAAAATGTCATTCTTATTCAGAAAAATTATGGAATACTCAAAGACGTATAGATAGTATATTACATGCTGAAATCACTGACTTAGAATCAGTCCTGATTAGGTTTGGTGACCAAGCTTTTTGCTTACAAAGATTGTTATTAAGATGTGTGTAAGACAAATTGCTAAACAGTCTTATTAATAAAAAAAAAAAAAACTGGAGCCAGATATAGGGGTGAGTTCAGAAAGATCAAAGAAACAGAACAAGCCACAGCCAACCTCACCTCGACAACTCCTCATCCTATCCTGTTTCCACGGATCCTCAAACTGAAAGCTGTAGATGTAACCAACCGTCTTATTAAATAAGATACACAGAGCCGATTCAGAGAAGAAAGCCAAGAGGTCAGAGCTAAGAGCCTTACCCTTCCTGCTTCAGCGATCCTGCTTCAGCCAAGAGAGCTCTCTGAAAAGGGACCTACTTCCTGTGTGTATGTCTTTATAGAGTCTAGCTGTTCTGCCTTCTCATTGGTTGTAAACCTAAACACGTGACTGCTTTGTCACTGCCTGTATGTACCGCCCTCGAGGTCCTTAAAGGCGTGCGCCACCACCGCCACGCACTTGCTATAGTTCTAATAGCTCTGACCCCCAGGCAACTTTATTTATTAACATACAATTAAAATCACATTTCAGTACAAGTAAAATACCACCACATTTCCCCTTTTCTATTTTAATAAAAAGGAAAAAAAAGAAAAAGGTTATAACTAACAAAAGAAAAACTATATACAAAAGTACAATGACTATATACAATATATACAAGTAATAAATGTCTAAACAATGTCTAGTCCATTTGTATTTGACAAATTCAGAGATAATAATTTCATTTTCCTATTTTGTTAAGTCCAAAATGTATCTAATTCACTTTCTATCCTAATTAATCTTCAACTATAACTAACTAACCTTCAACTATAACTAACTAATCTTCAACTCCCTCAGAGACCCAAGAAGGAAATAATATTAGCTAACAAAAATAAAAACAGAAAGTGCATGCAAGCAACTTCCAAAACATTTGTGAGTTGACACAAACAGCCAGCTGCCTGGACAGTCACCTGAGGTTTCTCCGCAATGCTGGGGCATCATCTTCAGTCTATAGGCTTAGCATATCTGACAGACTCATTTGTGAAGTAGGATGTATACAAGGTCAACAGTTCAACCTCACATTGGGTGAGAGCAGTCCATATACCAGAAACACTTGAATTCCACTAGTGTCATGTCATGATTCAGGATTTTAAATTCTGGAAATTGTTGATGGTTTTTTAATTCAGCTGTCCATTCTTCTTGGCTGTGTATATATGGCTTCATCTCAGCATCCCGTTCTTCTCCACATCCCTCTATGAAATGCCAGTCTACTATTGAGAGGCGTGAGCTTAGTTACTCTTCAAGAATAACTGTTTCAGCTGCTGTTCCATTGCACATCAGAAGCCATCGGCCCACTGCTTGTTCAGCTGCCTTCGAAGAAAAGGGCACTGTACCTTTTCCGAGTTGCAAAGGCCACGTCAGGGATGGTGCCATATTGTCCTGACCTCAGAAGATGCCTTTTGATAAAGCCATAACCACACTTGTTTTGGCACGAATCAAGAATCAGTAGTCCTTTGTTTCATGTCCTGTATGTCCATTTTGTCCTCTTGATTCGAGGATACTTTGTGGTCCAGTGGCTAACTTTTGCCACAATGAAAGTTAACTCTATATGCAGTTTCTTCAATGCCCATATTTTCTTTGAAGTAGATTGGTACTGCCAGGAGCCGACATGTCTCATAGTCATAACAAAAAAGAAAAATTTTCTAAGTTATTAAAACATTTTAAATGCCATATTCTGTACTTCTCTGAGGGGTTTGAAGATGACCTTTCTAAAATATATCTGCTCAATTTTTAAAACATATCTAATATGACTACTAGTTCTATTGTAATGTCTAACTACTAACTATCATTTCTTTATATCCTAATAGTTGGTAATAATAACATTCAAGGATTAGAAAATTGCATTGTTAAATGAACGGTATAAGTACAATTAGAAATATACATATAGCATTTTCTAACAATATCAATTTCAATATATATAATTTGTATACAATATAAAACAATCCAATCCAATGTAAAGTATTTAAAACTAGTAATTGTCTTTTTCTTCTTTCTTTCTTTCTCTTTTTTTTTAAACAAGAACCTTAAATCTAATCTGCTTAGTCTTTTTCCTAACCCTTGACAACAACTTGTAACCAACCCCCCTAAACAATGAAAATTATCCCAGACCCAAAACCTATTAAAAAGACCAAAAAACCACCCGCCCCACACCACCTCTTTGGGAATGTGGGCGTCATATTCTTAAAATTGCTTCCTGCTGGGTATGGGCGAAGTTATCTTTATCCTGAAAGAAAAATTTTAGGTTAATTGTCAAATTCTAGGAAAGGTAACTATATCCTTCATTATCCGGTCTGTGTATAATGCCAAAGTTCAGGGTTTATTTCAAGTCCTTATTCAAGTAGTCTTTGAGACTGGATCATCTCATCTAGTCATCTCAAAATTGCTCTGAGCACCTTGTAGTTCAAAGCTGATCTGTAGATGATGTTTGTCAGCTTAGTGATATTATTATTGTCCACGTGGAATTGTTGTTGTTGTGGGGCCCCAACTTCTTCCTGGAGACTTCAGTTGATGTTAGGCCTGGCCGTGATTTCCTGCAGAAAACTGATAAGAGACTCGAACACAAAGACATATATATGCAGCTAATTGAAGCCTTTTTTCTAGAATTAATTAGTACTCTATATGACCATTCATATCTTAACAAAGTTTAAAATGTATATATATCTATATATCTATATATATTAATCTTGTAAATTTTGATATAAAATTTATACTTTAAGAAAAGTTTAAAGAATCAGAATAGAATCAAAGAGTTGAGATTAGTAATAGAATAATCCCTTAATTAATTTGGCTTTTCTCCTGTCTCATAGCAGAAGATGGCTCTTTTATTCTGGCATGATACAGGGAGTTTGCATTTTCCTTTTAACAACATGCTTGAGTTTAAAGAAGGAGAGAGCCATTCTCCAATTCCAAAGTCAGCTTTAAATTTTAATTAGACTGGGACTATTAGAAGACCAATAGTGTTAAATCTTTAGAGAAAAGCAGAAACAAACATTTAGGAAGACATAACATTTTTTAGATAATATATACCCATACGCCGTTTCACTCTGCTTCCTGGGATAGATGATTTGTCCCTTTTCTTCAGTTGTCTCATTTGTCCAGTGTTCTTCAGATTCCTTAACCTTCATTCTCCTAAAAGACAAAAACAAAAACCTTTCCCCAAGACTAATTTTGGGGATGTTCCTTTTTGGCAAGTTGTTATTTAATTAAATGAAAAGACATGTGTTACTGGTATAAGTTAGTTTAAATTGGATGATCATGCTGGTTGAAGAACTATCACCTCCTCTAATTAAGATGTTTCTCTTGTTCAAATCGAACCTTTATCAATTTTGATGGTACCCACAACTTATCTTTTCCTGTAGAAACAAAAGCAAAACCTCGTCCCCAATGTAACACATACCCTGGTTTCCATTCTGAGGTCAGCACATCCTTAAAGTATATAGGCTGATTTAATTCTGTAGTTTTTTCTATTATCCAGTGTCTCTCTGCAGCTGTTGTTCCTTTCTCATTGGCATTAAGAAAATTCAAAGTTAATAGAGCATTATGCAGTCTGTTTCTGGGGGGTTTTGTTACCCCTTTCTGTTTATTTAGCATATCCTTTAGAGTTCTGTTTGATCTTTCTATAACTGCTTGACCTGTAGGATTATGTGGTATGCCTGTAATATGCTTTATATTGTAATAAACAAAAAACTGTTTCATTTTAACAGAGACATATGATGGAGCATTATCAGTTTTGATTTGTGAGGTATACCCATGATGGCCATAACTTCTAGCAAATGAGTGATTACAGAATCAGCTTTTTCAGAACTCAAAGCAGTTGCCCACTGAAATCCTGAATAAGTATCGATAGTGTGGTGTACATATTTCAGTTTTCCAAATTCTGTAAAGTGAAACACGTCCATCTGCCAGATTTCATTCCTTTGAGTACCCTTTGGGTTACATCCTGCTGGTAATGGTGTTTGATTGTAGAAGGAACAAGTAGGACATTTCTTTACTATTTCCTTGGCTTGTTGCCAGGTTATGGAAAAATCCTTTTTTAAACCTTTACTATTGACATGATGTTTTTTATGAAATTCTGAGGCCTCCAGCACATTTCCTATTAATAACTTATCAATCTCATCATTGCCTTGTGCTAGAGGGCCTGGCAGACCAGTATGAGATCAAATGTGAGTTATATATAAAGGATGACTCCTTTTCCTGATTGTATCTTGTAACTGAATAAATAGTGAAGTTAATTCTGAAGCATCAGGGATAAATTCTGCAGTCTCAATATGTAATACTACTCTTTCAGCATACTGAGAGTTAGTTACTATGTTGAGAGGTTCTGAAAAATCCATTAATACCAACAGAATAGCATACAATTCTGATTTTTGAACTGAATTATAAGGACTTTGAACCACTTTACTTAAATTTTCTGATTTATAACCTGCCTTTCCTTGTTTGTTGGCATCTGCATAAAATGTACGAACTCCAGATATGGGCTTTTCCCGTACAATTGATCCAATCAGCTCTCTTTATAAGATCAATTCTATCGCTTTTGGGATATTTGCTGTTAATTTCTCCCAAAAAATTACAGCAAGCTCTTTGCCAAGGTTCACTTTCTGTCCATAATTTTTCAATGTCCTCCTTAGTTAAAGGTACAACAATTTCTGCTGGGTCTATTCCTGCTAATTGACGAAGTCTCAATTTTCCTTTCCAAATCAAGTCAGAGATTTTTTCCACATAAGTTTTTAATTTTTTTTATTTGGTTTATTTGGTAAAAATATCCATTCTAATATAATATCTTCCCTCTGCATTAATATTCCTGTAGGAGAATGCCTAGAAGGTAAAATAACCAAAATGCAATCCAGCTTTGGATCAATATGATCCACGTGCCCTTCATGTACTTTCTTTTCTACCAAGGCCAATTCTTTCTCAGCTTCAGGTGATAATTCTCTTGGACTGTTTAAGTCCTTGTCACCTTCTAAGGTTTTGAACAAATTATGCAGTTCATCATTTTTTACCCCAACAATAGTTCGTAGATGAGAAATATCTCCAAATAATCTTTGAAAGTCATTAAGAGTCTGTAGTCTATCTCTCCTAATTTGCACCTTTTGGGGTCTAATTTTTTGTAGCTCTATTTTATATCCTAAATAATTAATAGAATCTCCTCTTTGTATCTTTTCAGGAGCAATTTGTAATCCCCAGCAAGGCAAAATTTTCTTTACTTCTTCAAACATTCTTTCTAAAGTATCTGCATTTGAGTCAGCTAGTAAAATATAGTCCATATAATGATAAATTATAGATTTAGGAAATTTCTTACATATCACTTCCAATGGCTGTTGTACAAAATATTGGCACAGAGTTGGGCTATTCAACATTCCCTGTGGGAGGACCCTCCATTGAAATCTTTTAACCGGTTGAGGATTATTATAAGTAGGCACTGTGAAAGCAAATCTTTCTCTGTCTTTTTCTTGTAAGGGTATTGAAAAGAAACAGTCTTTTAAATCAATAACTATGAGAGGCCATCCTTTTGGTAACAGAGTAGGCAAAGGAATTCCAGATTGTAGAGAGCCCATTGGCTGAATTACTTTGTTAATTGTTCTAAGGTCTGTTACCATTCTCTATTTACCCGATTTCTTTTTAATAACAAATACAGGAGAATTCCAAGGGCTGGTTGATTCCTCAATATGCTGAGCATTTAACTGTTCTTCTACCAGCTCTTCTAAAGCCTGGAGTTTCTCTATTGTTAAAGGCCATTGCTGGACCCATACAGGCTTGTCTGTTAACCATTTTAAAGGTAGAACTGTTGATGTCTTTGGAAGATCATCAGTTGTTGTGCCCTGTTCTTGTATAATATGCATGGCTGGTGACCACTCAGAATAATGCCTTCTAATTTTTCTCTCAGAAACATGTGCTAGTTTATGATTTGTTTCTGAGATTGGAGGGATGTTAATCTGAGTATTCCATTGTTGCAACAAGTCTCGACCCCACAGGTTCATAGCTATGTTAGCTACATATGGTTTCAATTTTCCTCTCTGTCCTTCTGGACCTATACATTCGAGCCATCTTGCACTCTGTTTCACCTGAGATAATGTCCCAATTCCTAACAGTTGAACGTTTACCTCCTGAAGAGGCCAAGTTGGATGCCAAAATTCTGGTGCAATTATGGTAATGTCTGCACCTGTGTCTACCAGACCAGACAACAAAACACCATTTATTTTTATCGATAATTTTGGTCTTCCTTCATTAATAGAAGTTTGCCAAAAATTTTTCTTTATGTTTTCTCCTGAATTTTCTATTCTCTCTGTTTCATCATCCTGACCAGCATGACTTATTCCAATAGGCATTTGGTTATTTAATTGCTCTGAGTAGGGGTTTCCTCTACGACTGCAGGAAAGGTTTGAACTGGATTTGCTATTGGGGCCTGCATGAGGCCCCTCTGGGAGTTTCCCGAAGACTGAGGCAAAGGATTACCCTGTCTGTCCCTTGTTGATCTACATTCGTTGGTCCAGTGTTTTCCTTTACCACACCTTCTGCATACTCCAGAAGGAAGGGGCATTCTGTTGCCATTGTTCCTTGAAGAAACATTGTTTCTAGGAATGACCTGTTTACAGTCCCTTTTCAAATGTCCTTGCTTTCCACATCCAAAACATCTAACATTCCTCAAACCTCTTGAAATTGCTTCTCCTACCCACGTATCATCATGCTCATGAGCTTCAACATTAACCGTGTCTCTAATCCAATCTTCCAAAGGTGCAAATCTTGCCTTTAACGGCCTGATTATTGTTTTGCATGCTGCATTCACATTCTCAAAGGCCAAAGACTCAATTATTATCTTACTAGCTTCTGAATCCGGGACCATTCTCTTTACTGCTGAAGCCAGTCTTTGTAAAAATCTGTGAAAGATTCTTTTGGGCCTTGTACAACCTTTGTAAATGACTCAGTTTTTTTTCCTGGTTCCTCAACTCTGTCCCATGCATTCAAGGCTGTTGTTCGACATAAAATTAGGGTTTGGACATCATATAAACATTGTGTTTGTGCTGATGCATATTGACTTTCTCCAATAAGCTGATCCTGGCAGACTTGTATTCCTTTATCCCTCCATTGTTTTTCTATGTTTTTAGCTTCATCCTTGAACCAAGTTAGCCACTGAAGCCTTTGACTGGGTTCAAGAACAGCTTGTGCCAGCTCCCGTCAGTCCTGTGGTACAATCCTATTATATGTTGACCAAGAGTTTAACATTTGCTTTACATATGGGGAATGCATGCCATAAGATACTATTGCCTCCTTAAACCTTTGTAAATCTAACATTTCAATTGGAGCCCAAATATTTTGTGTAGTCATTTGATCAGGCAGCTGCTGTACGGTTACTGGACAAACTAAGGGTGACTGTGTGAAAACAGGCTTTCTTTCTGTAACCCTATGATCCAATCTTGAAGCAACTTCACTGTTAGTTTCTTCTGTCTGAGTTTTTACAGGTTTAACAGGTTTTTTTAAAGATGTCACCCTGGCACTTAAATTGACTATCTTTTTAAATAGTAAAATGAGGATAAGCATAGTAATAAAATGCATAATTCGATGAACATTAATCTTCTCATATAGCTGTTCCATTGTCAGACTGTCTAAAATTGCAAACAAAGCCCAATTTTCTTCCAATGTACACAGAAAACCCATTTTTTTTAATGTGGAAAAAATTTTTCTTTTAAATAGTTTCCTTTAAAATATCTGATATGTTAAGTAACTTACCAAGTCCTCGTAGAACAGTACAAATCCGAGGGAATTTCAAAACAGTCACCTAGTGTCCGAGGTGTGAATCCAGAGAGAGAGAGAGAGAGAGAGAGAGAGAGAGAGAGAGAGAGAGAGAGAGAGAGAGAGAAAGGGAACACGCAAGAATCGTAGCCGCAAGTTCTGCCTAAGAGCTTGAATCCAGCCACGTGTTCCCACTTGAGCCTAGTCAAGCCTTGGCTCTGGCTACCTTAAGCTCCGACCACGTGCGTTGGCTTTACAGGCAGGGGCCCTGTTCGGCAGGGCAGGCCTGAGTTGTTTGTAACACTGGCTTTAAGCAAGTAGCTCAAGGTTGGTCTGGCCTGAGGCTAAGCCGACCTGGGCCCGGGCTAGGGAGCCGGCCGCCCTGGCGGGAAACCAGACCTGCCAGCCGCCCTGGCGGGAACCCGGACCTGCTGCCAAGCCAAGTTAAGTGGTTTTTAGTGGATTCTTGTCACGTTGGGCGCCAAATGTAGATGTAACCAACTGTCTTATGCTGTGGGATGTATGGCAAATGTGTTGCTAATTAATCAATAAAACACTGATTGGCCGTTGGCTAGGCAGGAAGTATAGGCGGGGCAAGGAGGAGAATAAAGCTGGGAAGTGGAAGGCTGAGTCGGAGAGACACTGCCAGCCGCCACGATGAGAAACAGCGTGTGAAGATCCCGGTAAGCCACGAGCCATGTGGCAAGGTATAGATTAATGGAAATGGATTAATTTAAGCTGTAAGAACAGTTAGCAAGAAGCCTGCCACGGCCATACAGTTTGAAAGCAACATAAGTCTCTGTGTTTACTTGGTCGGGTTTGAGAGGCTGTGGGACTGGCAGGTGAAAGAGATTTGCCCTGACTGTGGGCCAGTCAGGAAAACTCTACCTACAAATGGCGTCCAACGTGGTGGCAAGAGTTTCCACCTAAAAACTGAGAAAAAAGATTCTAAAACGGAGCTAAAGCCAGCTTCCTAATTGTCTCTCTCAAATGCGTGGCAGCTGCCAGTTGGAGCTACTGGCGGGAATGAGGCCTCTGCAAGTGGCACATTAAGCTGCATGGTGGATTTAGACTTTGACAGTACAAAACAAAAAAAGAGGTTTCTGGACTACATGCTGCTTGGCTAAAAGCATAGACCCCCAATAGCTCCCAGAGCTGGTGGAAAACATAGCCATACTGGGAAGCTGAGGTGGGCGGAGCCAGCAGCCACAGCTGCTGCAGTTTAAGGCAATAGATTCATAATAAGACAGATTCAGATGTAATAGTTTACAATGTGTGTAAAAGATACGTAGGCTTGAAAGAGATAAAAAAGGTGATATATACAGTTATAGAAACAAATATAGTTTTAAAAAATAAAGTCTTTAAAGAGACAATAAAATTAATATAAAAAATAAGCCACGTGAAGATGACTATTACACAGAGAATCTGGATTGTGTTGTCTTTGGGATTTTTAACTGCAGAAAAACATTTGATCGTAAAAGATGTTGAGTTAAACCAAAATGTATATTTTAAAGATACCTTGACTTCACAATTTGGATGTAAGGATATGTTACTTTGGAAAGGAGACTCTGCTTTTGTTCCCACAGAAAGCCAGAGGCTATGGATTTGTTCAAGATTAAGATACATCAGATTTGACCAGCCAAGACCCCCTGAAGGTCTCCGATGACACCATGGCCCAGATGATCCAACATCCAGAGTGGTTTGAAGGCATCTGGCTCAGACGATACAGCCTCATGGACTATTCCATAATTCTAAAATTTTCTTTGTTTCCCCATAAGATACAGCGCCCCCTTCCAGCAGGAAGTAGTAAGAGAAGCTAAGTCCAAATTCCCAAATTATATGTAATTTTACTTTGTTAAGGTTAAAACCTTCCTTTTTGAAAAAAAAAAAAAAGGAAGTGCTGTGGGATGTATGGCAAATGTGTTGCTAATTAATCAATAAAACACTGATTGGCCGTTGGCTAGGCAGGAAGTATAGGCGGGGCAAGGAAGAGAATAAAGCTGGGAAGTGGAAGGTTGAGTCAGAGAGACACTGCCAGCCGCCACGATGAGAAACAGCGTGTGAAGATCCCGGTAAGCCACGAGCCATGTGGCAAGGTATAGATTAATGGAAATGGATTAATTTAAGCTGTAAGAACAGTTAGCAAGAAGCCTGCCACGGCCATACAGTTTGAAAGCAACATAAGTCTCTGTGTTTACTTGGTCGGGTTTGAGAGGCTGTGGGACTGGCAGGTGAAAGAGATTTGCCCTGACTGTGGGCCAGGCAGGAAAACTTAAGCTACAGTCTTATTAAATAAGATGCACAGAGCCGATTCAGAGAAGAAAGCCAAGAGGTCAGAGCTAAGAGCCTTACCCTTCCTGCTTCAGCTATCCTGCTTCAGCCAAGAGAGCTCTCTGAAAAAGGGACCTACTTCCTGTGTGTATGCCTTTTTATAGTCTAGCTGTTCTGCCTTCTCATTGGTTGTAAACCCAAACACATG
This sequence comes from Peromyscus eremicus, assembly GCF_949786415.1. Classification (NCBI taxonomy): domain Eukaryota; kingdom Metazoa; phylum Chordata; class Mammalia; order Rodentia; family Cricetidae; genus Peromyscus; species Peromyscus eremicus. Next base: position 40,269,206 of record NC_081420.1, read on the forward strand.
ACTGCCTTGTCATTGCCTGTATGTACTGCCCTCCAGGTCCTTAAAGGCGTGCGCCACCAACGCCAAGCACTTGCTATGGCTCTAATAGCTCTGACCCCCAGGCAACTTTATTTATTAACATACAATTAAAATCACATTTCAGTACAAGTAAAATACCACCACAGAAAGCTTCTGAGTCTTCACTCAAATGGATTTCAGCTGAACTGCTGCTAAAACTCTAAAAGCTTAAAAGCCTATAGTTCCCAGTTCTCACACCTTATATGCCTTTCTGCTTCCGGCCATCACTTCCTGGGATTAAAGGTGTGTGCCACCATGCCTGAGTCTGTTTCCAGTGTGGCCTTGAACTCACAGAGATCCAGACAGATCTCAGCCTCCAGAGTGATAGGATTAAAGGCGTGTGTGCCACCACTGTCTGGCTTCTATGTTTAATCTATGTCAGCATCTATGGCTGGCTCTGTCCTCTGATCCTCAGATAAGTTTTATTTGTTAGAGCACAAATAAAATATCACCACAGATCTGATTGGAATGTGACTAATTTCTATGTTACTTCTTAGGATATGGTTAAAAAACATTTATTAAATCATGGTACTATGAATCAGGAAATATTGAAATTACTGTTTGATATTACATGTTTGCAGAGCAATTACATGGACTATCTGGTGATAAGTTATTGGAGGGTATTCCTGGTGCCTTGGGGAAATTAAATCCACTTGATCAAGTTAAGATTGCAAGCTCTCCCTATGCTTTAGTGTTTATATTGATTATTTGCTTGTTTTTTGCTATTTTTAATAGTCTAGAAAGAAAAACCTCAAGATAAGAAAAAATTTTAAGCAGCTGTATTCAACATTATGTAACAAAATATGGTTAAACAAAAAGAGGACGTGACCTACCTGTTACTTGGTAAAGCAGAAGTCTTTTTCCAAAGTTGTAGACCAGGATATGGAGTCAGGTCTGGGAAGTGTGCTGTGTGCAGTCTGAGATATTTGAACAGGCTTAAAGGGGTTCAGTGGGTGGTGGGCAGTGTCTTGCCTGTATATGCAACATCTTAATACTAATGCATCAATTTCCCAGGGATTGTTTATTTACTTTTCTTTATTTGGGTTATTTTTGCTTGCTGTTGTCATGGTTAATCTGTAAAAATCTTTTATCTTATTGGATAAAAAGTACAATGAGGGCTGGGTAGGTCACTTAGCAAGTATTCTTCTTGGGGATGACTGTATTCAAATACTAACACCCAAACTGGGAGGCTCATAACCACCTGCTACTCCAGATCCAGGGGATCTGACACCCTCTTTGCTGGTGTGTTACCTATAACTCATGGAAGACATTCTCTCACATACCCAAATAGACACATAAAACTGGGGACAATTGTTTTCAAAAGTTCCTGTGACTTATAAAGCAATTAGAGCAAAACTAGTTGCTTTGCATGCTATATAATACAAATCATACAATGATTCTTTAAAATATGTCATCTTGCATCTGTTTTTAAAAGTTTTCATTTCCTTACTGTAGTGCAGACTTACTTTCAATCATCAATCATAGAAAACAAAATGGTTTCTAAGTGATCCTATCAGACATCATTTTCTTTATCATGAGGGAATGAAATGTATTTAGCAGTCAAAACTATTTTCTACAATGTTGACACATCAGAACGCATTAACCAAAGCCCTCCCATTTTGGTGACACAGCACTCCACTCCCAACCCATTTTCTTCTATTGGCAATGGAGAGAACTGGAGTACAAAGGGGGAATGCTGGCCAGTGATTTCTTTGGTTTTGATTTTGATTATAATCTTGTAGTTCTTGTTTAAAAGACAGTGTTATATGTATAGGTCTGCCTGGTGTCTCCCTTTATCAGTAGTGCCATAATTGTTTGGTTATTTTATTAATTATTACCTAATTAATTTTATTAATTATAACCTAATTATATTTTAGTTTCTCTGAAAATGATAGACATTCACCTATTTTTGTATTCTGAAAACTTACTGTATTGTTATGAGTTCCTAAAGTTTTTGTTGGTTTGGGGACTATCTGTGGAGAAACTGTTTTATTTTTCTCCACTTTCCTTTGAATCTTTCCTTTGCTTATTTCTTGGCATATCTGTGTTGTCCAGTTTTTGCTATCATCCTTCTTTAGGATTTTGGTACTTCAGTGGTTTATATGGTTAATACATTAGTTTTGAATTTTTAAAATACTCTCATACATTGTCTGTATGTCCTAGTTTGCTTCAACTATCAACACGACATAGGCTAGAGTCATCTGGGGGAGCCTCAGTTGATGGCTTGACCAGATCATACTGGTTGGTTGCAACAACTGTGAGAGACTGTGTTGACTGATGACTGATGTGGAAACATTCCACCACTGGGGGTGACAGTATCTCTAAGCAAGTTGGACTCTGGTGTATAAGAGAGCTAGTTGAGCATGAGACAGTGACAAAGCAAGACAGTAAGCCAGGAGACCATGTTTCCATGTGGTTTTGCCTTCAGTTATTAGCTTAAGCTTGTATCCTAAGCTCCTGTAATGATGGACTGTGTCCTGGGGATATCAACCAAATCAACCCATTCATTACCTGAGTTGCTTTTGGTTAGAGAATTTAATCACAGCAACAGAGAAGCAAGTTAGTATTAAAAAAAAAAAATCATACTTCAAAAGTGATTTTGTTGCTTTAAAGGACTTGGGAATGTCTTTTGGAAGAATGTGGAAGATATCAGGACTTTAGATGGCAAAAGTCACAGAAGCTGTACGCACAGCTTAGTCAGCTATTCCTGCAGGACCTGGAAGAGGAGATGGTCAATGGTAATGCATACAGTTGAGGTCAAGGTCATAGGAGTTCACTGGTAAATAATCCCCTAGAAAAATTAAGCTAGAGGTCATTTGTGTGATATTTTGGTACAAAATCTTTCTTATTGAGTGAGGCAGAATGAAAAAGAAATGGGCTGATTTCTTAGACAAAATATTGATTCTATTGGATGGTTATTACTGATGAATCATTCCAGTCTTCAGTAAAAATAGAGTAACAAGTGAGATAAAATAAAAATTCCAAAGTCCATGGTTTGTTGAGAAAAATAGCACTAGGTAGTTTCAGATGGCACTCAAGTAGTGAAACAGAGGTAGGAATTTTCAAGATTATCACCATTAAAGAGAAAGCCCTTGCTCTACACTGGAAGCCTGTAAGTACTGTCGTACACTATAAGCGTAACACTCCATCCTGTAAATCTTGAATGAATGGAAGGAGTAGGCAAAGTGATTTCTATTTCTAGGAAGCAACTTTATACAGATCCTGCTGTAGCTGTAATCCAAGTGTGGTGTTGTGGTTTTCCCACTACTTTTTCTGAAGAATTTGGTTTATTTCCATTTTTCCTGTGTGTTAGAGTTCTATGTGGCTTATGTATACCAAGGAATATGATAACATCTTAATTGACAATATCACAAATAACAACATACAAATAAGTGGACACTGTGTGCTGGTATAGCTGTTGTCTAGTATATTGAAAAGCCTAATTTAACCCATGGACAATAAAGGCCCTTCAGGATACAGGACTGGGGTTACAGATATGCCTATTGTGTTGGCAGAGAACAGAGATGTGTGACTGAGTCCATGGGAAATTATTCAAGTCCTTCCAGGTTAACACAGACTAAAGGGACCTCTTAGTAAATCTAGAGACTTGTAAGAAACAGTGAGCCTAGTAGTTTTGCCTCACTACACTTTAAGGTAATTATTGAATGGTAATCAGACAACTAATATGCTCTGTTGTAGAAGTCATTGTGTTATTGACTGAAGACAATTCTTCCCTCAAACCTCCTACTTTCAGTGTCTGGTCCTGTACTGCTTTGGGAAGTTATAAAACATACTTTAGGAAATGGGACATAACTGGAGGAACTTAGTCACTATATCATTCCTGTGTCTGTCACCTCTCACTCTATTTCTCTATATACCATGAAGTGAACAGCTCTTTTCTCATATACGCTGCCAGCAGGATGTTCTGCCCAAGTGCACTGGGCCAAGTAACCATAGTCTAAGCCCTCTAAAGCCATGAGCCAAAATACATTGTTCTTCCTGTTAAATTGTTCCACTGACTTATCTTTTTACATTGGTAAAAATCTAATACAGAGTGCAATAATACTATGGGGATAAGCAGAAGAAAATATGAAAAATACTCCAGTTTAATTATTACCAAGGGACAATGAAATCTGGTAATTAAGAAAAATCTAAGCTCTCCCACCATTCCTAGCAAGTCGCTTTTACATATTTAAGCTTTGAATAATGTAGGGTGAGACATGTTGCAAACCTAAGTGAGCTGTTACAAGATTGGCAGCATTTGAGAATCAGTTTGATAGGAGGGGGGCAGATTAAGAGATAAAGAGAGGCAGTGTAGCCTACCTGTGGTAAAGAAGGGCTTTGGCAGTAATGTAAGAATGGATACACCTCAGTGAACTTTGATAAATATAGGAGCACTTTTGACAATATTCCAGTGTCAATCTATTGTCCCTGAAATGCTATAGTATTCAATATTGAAACAAGGGTGTCAACTCTTTAAAATAATATTATTGTTCCAGAATTATAAATACACAGCCATGTTTGACTTATTTTCAAATTAATATACTTATTTTTCAAATCTAATTTATAATAGGTCAGAGTACCTTAGCACATTGTGTGAAATTGATTAGCATCCTCCAAAATATAACAAATGTAGGAAGCTAGTTAAGAAGGAGTATGTCTGAAGCACAATGAATTATGTGCCTTTAGCAGAATATATGAAGGTAAATGATATAAAATCAGTCATTACTTTTAGTATACTGAAAATAACTAATATCTTCAGGTTTATGATTAATAGTACTTAAATAAACAGCAAAGTTGTTATACTTACACATACAAATTTTGCCAGGTAGTGGTGCATGCCTGTAATCCCAGCATTTAGGAAGCAGAGACAGGTGTGTCTCTGAGTTTGAGGACAGCCTGGTCTACATAGCTAGTTCTAAGGCTACACAAAGAAACCCTGTTTTATAAAACTAAAAAGAAATGTGTAAATTACTGTTAATCATACCAGCTGCATAAGACTATTCACTTAATAAATTGCAACCATGAATATAAACAAGTATATATTAAGGTCTTCTGCAGACATATTTCCAGAGAGATCTAATCTGTAGCTGGAGAATTTTTCTCCAGCTCCCATCGCCAAGTCCCGCCAGTCCCGGAGCCCACTTATAAAATAAACACACAGACTCTTACATTATTTAAACTACTTGGCCATTAGCTCAGGCCTATCATTGTCTAGCTCTCACTCTTATATTCAGCCCATTTCTATTAATCTTTACTTTGCCACGTGGCTTGTGGCTTACCAGTACTTTACACTAATCAGTATTATAGTAAGTAATAATGAAAAGAAAAAGCCATGAAAAATAATACCATGATCTGTATAACATAAAATTTATTAGGTGTTTTAATTATATGTAAATTAAACATCATGGAAATTGCATAAATGTATGTTCTCATGCCTCTAATTGAGTAAAGAGCTTAGTGGGTAAACTTAAACTGAACAAAAGGAAATTTCAAAGGAAGGTGTTCATCCAATCTTTTATCCTATTGCTGAAATTGCTTAAACTAAGGAAAAATTACATCCTGTGTAATACCATTAGGGAATCTGATTTCTACTTAAAATATTTTTTAAAATATTTAAAACATTTTAAATGCCATATTCTGTAGATCTCTGAAGGGTTTGAAGAAGACCTCTATATCTAATATATCTCTGCTTGACCTTGAAAACATACCTAATATGACTACAAGTTTGATTGTAATGTCTAACTACTAACTTTCATTTTTTTATATCCTAGTAGTTGGTAATAATATCATTCAAGGACTAGCAAATTGCATTATATTGTTAAATGAACTGTCTAAGTACAATATCCTGAACAAGATAAAAAAAAATACATACAGCATTTCCTAACAGTATCAATCTCAATATATATAATTTGTATACAATAAATAAAAGGAGACGTGAATGAGACTTGCTGAACTGATGTCAGACCAGGACAATACACTTGCCAGACAATCCTTGAAAATAAAAGGATGTTTGCAGGGTTAGGACAGAACACGCCAACAAGTATTTCCTTGGCCAGGTGTCCTGTTTTTCTCATTTATCTTCTGGGAAAAGGTCCAATTGCTAACATATATAAAACTACTCTTCATCCAGTAAGAAAAAAGCCAACGTTACAGGTTGGTATCTACGTGCTCTGTGTTTTGTAACCAGAGCTGCAACAGTATAATATGGCTAAGACTAAAGCTTTCTTTGGCTGTTCCTCATTTTGGTGTCCATGGTCTCTGTGACCCGATCTTTTGATCTTTCTCACTTAATTTTAGCCCAAACTTGATACCACGAGCCTTGATACTGGCCTCTGTTAGAACTTCATTATTTTTCCTTCCTCTTCTTTCTAAAAGAAAATACAAACACCTAGAGAAACTAGGTTCTCATAGATTTTTCTATTTTTAATGAGGCTTAGAATTGTTTTGACACAGAATCCTTCATCTCTGTACTGTATCTATGCTATCATGTAGTATCTGACAAACTGGCTAGAGGGAACACACACCTAAAATGTAAAGCAAATTATGTGAGACACCCCAGGCCAAACTACTGGTCCCCCAAAAGGATTTCAGAGTCTCTGTGCTTTCCTCTGTCACTAAAGTAGTCTCTGTCTAATAGTTTTACATCTTCATTTATCAATTTGTAATCACACATTTCTAAGTGAACTTCAAAATTAAGTAATTTGGTTTTGGTTTTATTAAATGCCATTGTTTGTGAACCTCCTGAGATATGACTCTGAAATTAAACACTTTACTTCAGCCATTTTCTTCTTTGTATGACATGCATTGTGTTAATTTACTTCAATTAATGCATTTCTTTTTACCATGTTTATTTCTATTAGTTTGTCTGAAAGAATACCATTGTTCTTAAACAAAACAAAACAAAAAACAAAACAAAACCACAAAAAACAAAAAACAAAACCTATCTCCTGTTGCTTGTGTTTGTAGCCTATTCTTAAGAAAACAGCCCGGAGTCACTAGAATACCCTAATCATATAAAATGTACCACCCAAAAGAACTGAGCAAAATAAACTTTTTGTAGAAGTGGTTTCATGTGGATTACAGGTAAAGATTTTTTTAAATGTTTCAATTTTGTTATTGCATATTGAAACTGAAAAGTCTATTTTGATTACTCAAGGTGAATACAGGGAACAGCAGGCAAAAGCCTTCCGATTTTTCCTTCTAAGTCTCTTCCATGTGTCAGAAACAGACAAGAAAAATGAACAGGGAAGAATCGTATGAATGGCGGGGAAGTGAATGCGGCGGTGAAGATAGGCTCCCCTTGGGATAAAGACAGATACAAGTAAAATTTGGCGCGTAATTTTTAAATTGCCCGCGCAGCGCCTGGATTGGCCAGTTAAGCCACTATGCAGCAGATTCTTTGAGATGAGCAGAATTTCTTTTGGTTAGTTTCACTTTTGGTAAAACAAAGCTCAAGGGGAATCCAACCAAACATGCATAAATCCCACCGCACTAAATCAAACATTAAAACTGAGCAATACGTGTTACTTGTGCACAGGCTCTTTCAAAGACCAGGAAAACTTGACAGTGTGCAAGGCGTTAACGCTTCATTACTAAGTACTCAATAGCTTTACTAAATCTTTCTCCGAATGACAACCTCCAGATGGCTATAACTAACAACTTTCTAAGAAATGTAACAACTCACAATAAAGTGCCGCATCCTACCAGTAGAGTGAGTGGCTCTGAGAAGTCTTCAGGTTAAGACTCATGCTGCTGGATTTGTGAGGACGGACATTGAAATCGCACAGCTTTGCAGATGGCCTCTCTGGGGAATACTTTTTTTAATAGAGCTCCCAGTTTCCGTTCCTTTGCGTACCCGTCACTATTCACAACCTAACCCACACAGCATTGCAGATCTGTGGTTATAAAGTACGCTCCCCAGTTAGTAAGAATTAAAAAGGACTGGCAGTCCAAACACATATTTCATACCTTATCTCTTTGCACGTTACCTTATGTTACCTCCCAGGGCAGAGGATCACACTACAAAGCATTAATGCATGTAACAGCTATTTCATACGAAACTGTGGGTGGCTCTGAAAAGAGCCTTTGGGTTACGGTGAGGTCAGTCAGCGCGCTCACTTGGAGCTGGTGTACTTGGTGACGGCCTTGGTGCCCTCGGACACGGCGTGCTTGGCCAGCTCCCCGGGCAGCAGCAGGCGCACGGCTGTCTGGATCTCCCGGGACGTGATGGTCGAGCGCTTGTTGTAATGCGCCAGGCGCGACGCCTCGCTCGCGATGCGCTCGAAGATGTCGTTGACGAACGAGTTCATGATGCCCATGGCCTTGGACGAGATGCCCGTGTCGGGGTGCACCTGCTTCAGCACCTTGTACACGTACACCGAGTAGCTCTCCTTGCGGCTGCGCTTGCGCTTCTTGCCGTCCTTCTTCTGCGCCTTGGTCACGGCCTTCTTGGAGCCCTTCTTCGGGGCGGGAGCGGACTTCGCGGGATCAGGCATAGCGATGAACAAGAGACAAACAAAGTAAAAAGCAACTAAGAGTCAGGACGCAGTCTGCACTGGCTGCTTTTTAAACAGACTTGTGGCTATGCTGAGCGCTACTAGCAAACGTCACTCACTAAGTGCCCAATCAAAGCAAGGATTTTTCAAAACCACGATGCCATTGGCTTGGGTGAAACTGCTATATGCAACCAATGATATCGCTCCGTTTTCGCGCCCTGCGTCGACTATAAATAGCGCCAGTGCAGTTCTCTCGTTACTGACTGAGCAGTTTGTGACAGCCAGTTTTCTACCATGTCTGGACGCGGCAAGCAGGGCGGCAAGGCTCGCGCCAAGGCCAAGACCCGCTCGTCCCGCGCCGGCCTGCAGTTCCCCGTGGGCCGCGTGCACCGGCTCCTCCGCAAGGGCAACTACTCGGAGCGGGTGGGCGCCGGCGCCCCGGTCTACCTGGCGGCCGTGCTGGAGTACCTGACGGCCGAGATCCTGGAGCTGGCTGGCAACGCGGCCCGCGACAACAAGAAGACGCGCATCATCCCGCGCCACCTGCAGCTGGCCATCCGCAACGACGAGGAGCTCAACAAGCTGCTGGGCCGCGTCACCATCGCGCAGGGCGGCGTCCTGCCCAACATCCAGGCGGTGCTGCTGCCCAAGAAGACCGAGAGCCACCACAAGGCCAAGGGGAAATAAGGCATTGAAAACAAACCTTTTAGCTAATCCAAAGGCTCTTTTCAGAGCCACCTACAAAAACACTGGGAGGAGCTGTTGTGCTTAAAATGGTCGTTGATCCTGTAGTCACTTCTAGGTGGACATGTACAAACGTAAGCGAACCCGATCCAAGTTTCATTACCTAGTTAAGACTGGGAGTGAGCACTTGCTACTTGCTACCCATTTGTGCTAAAATTACAGATCTCAAGGGACTAGTGACTGAGATAGTCAGGAATTTGGCATTAAATCACGTTGTGTAGGTCCCTGTGTAGCATTACATACGAATACCAAGTTTGCTAGTAAGATTGTTGCTTATGTCCCTCTAGTCACACATTGCCTTTGCATTTACAGGAGGACGTGCAACTGTTAGATGTACTTAAAAAAAAAAAAATTTAAAAACCCTTAGGTCAGTGCAACTTTATCTTTTTTTTTTAACTTAGTTTCACTTTACATAAGGAAATTCTAAGTATCATAGGCAAGTATTTCATGGGTTGTTATTGAGCCTTGAAAGGTACATGGCAAAAACAAGCCCATTGTGGAGACAGGCTTTAAAGGGGTCTAAGGTGAGAGATTCGAGTTCTGAAACATCCTGGAGTACATAAACAGTAATACAAAATTAAAGAAAAAAAAATCAGTCTCTGCTGCCAAAGGACTTAGAAACTTATTCAGAAGATATACAAATTCAGTGCTTTTATATTTATCCTGAGTTCATAGAAGTTAGGAAGAGCAACTGTAGAAAGAAAAGGTTTAAATAATGATGTACTAAATCTATCACTAGAATTGTATTTTATCTGAATATTACTTGAAGTATATATTGGTAGTAGTTACAATTTAGAGTCATTTAGGGTGCTGGAGAAATGGCCTAGTGGTTAAGAAGAATTGCTGATCTTGCAAGAGGACCAGTTTAGTTCCTAGGACCTCACATCCAGCCAGGGGGGGCGTGAGGAGGAGGGTGGGAGGGGGGTGGGGTGGGGTGGGGTGTTTTACACATCCTGTTCTGTCATTGAGGCATACATTGAGACACCAAATTGACACTTGAATAAAAAAAGATAAGGGGCAGAGAGGAGCTAGAATTGAAGACCTTATTTTCTATTCATCTCATAGGTTGAGTATCTACTGCCTGTGGTGTCCTCTTCCAAACTCCAGTTAGATGGAATGAGCAAAAGACATTGTTTCTGCACACGTAGAACGTGAGGACTAGTAGAAGACCACAGTAAAAAAGTTAGACATTCTATTGGATCTCCCAGCCTGCCTTGGGGTTCTGTGCTCACGATCTTCTTCATGTTAGACGGTGTTCAAATGACACTCAGTTCAGCTGAAACTCAGAGGAATAAGAAACCCCAGCTCTTCCACTTTTTCTTGTTAACTTTCTTTTCTGAGACTCGGCCTTCTTCAGAGAAAGCAGAGCTGTGAGCATACCTCCAGAACACGTATTCAGAAGTGCCAACATTTGGGCTCAAGCCAGCTCCATCTCTTCCCTGGATTTCATAGCCATGTGCTTGCCTCCAGCATTCACTCTGGCTCTCAACAAACTTGGTCTTCATCAGGGTAGTCTGTGTTGTTTTTTTCCATTGAAAACCTGAGTGGAGACGATGAGCTCTTAATGTGCCATTCCAGTGATGGGATCTTCTCACTGCTGTCTCATGCAACCCTAAGATTCTTCATGATTTGTCTCCTGCCTACCTTTCTGACTTTGGGTCACCACCCCTACACACATACACACTTGCAAGTATGTATTCACTCTCATGCATGTTTATACACACACACACACACACACACACACACACACACCCCTTACACACACCTAGGAAGTGTTCCTTCAGTTCCTGGTATTGCCCATTGTCCCATCCTCCAGTTCTCTACCGGCACAGCCTTCGCCTCCCTGGAATACAACCATCTCTTTATTAAAAAAAAAAAGGAAGGGTGGAGCGGTGGCCTGGGCGGATGGCTCAAGGTTTCAGAGCATTTGTGGCTCTTTCAGAGAACCTGGGTTCAGTCCTCACACCCACATGATAGCTCACAACTATTTCAGTACCTGGAGATCTGATGCTTTATTCTGGCTTCTGTGAGCACCAGGGACACATGTACATATGTAGTTACATACACACAGGCAAAACATTCATACACATAAAGCTAAATAAATCAAAAGAAAAAGTTTAAAAAAATTTCAAAGTAAGAGTTCTTTAGGTTCTGAATTGCAAGTACAAATATGCAATGAATGCAAATCTTTTATAAAACTTTTAGGGGAAACTGTCATTTAGCTAGTCTGATTGATAGTCAGGTCTGCAATGGCAGGGCTCAGGAGGCTGAGACAGGATGACTGTGAATCTGAGGCCTATTAAATAGTGGTTTAAATTTTAGTGTAAATGCAACTTTAAAAAAAAAAGCCACGTGTTGAAGATTACTTCAACAACTAGCTTGCAAATGTACATCCTTACACATAAGAGTAAAGTGTGTTTGAAGAAAGAATTGGCTTTATTTGCACCAAGTTCCAGCCCAGTCCCACTCTACTCTGTTCATGCAAATGAGGGCCACAGCTCTGCAATGTGGAAAGCTTTCATTACTGATTGCTTGGTGGATAAATTTGATTGGAGGTCACAGCTTGTTGCTCAGGTCCAGGCTGTGTAACTGAGCCTTGCTGAGGCTGTTTACACTGGCAGTTGAAACAGGAAAATTCATAAGCAAGAGTTCCAGTTCAAATGTGACCCTTTCAGGAGCACTGGACACATGTCTACTGTCAATCAGCCACCAGCCACCAGGACACACATTAGTTGTATCTGATGACATTCTTAGACTTTGGGTTGGTGGAAGCAAGTGGTCTGCTATGTTAAGGCTGCAAATGGTTGTCATCTATTAGTCCCAGGGTGTTAGTTTGGACACAAAGGTGGGCAACCACGTTCAGAGTTTTAAACTAGGCAAAGACGAGACAGCCAGCCTATGGCCCTATAACATTCCAACCTGTCTGTTAGGTCTGGGCCCTAACTCTCCACATCACCTTAGTTCTAGTCCCACATCCTTTGAAGACACAGCCTCAGTCCTTCCAGGACTTTTCTTGACAGATCCTAACGCAGAAGTCAAGGGAAAAATGTTTCAGGACATTTTTTTTTTTCTTTTAAAAGCATTTTCATTATACTTGTACTGTACTGAGAGTATTGTACACAGCAGTCACAGAAGAACGACAAGCCTCAAAGATTTTATTAAAACTGCACAAAAGCATTTGTATATCTTTGAAAATATTGGTTAAAGCCAATTAAATTGAAAATATTTGAGAAGAAATGAGATTTGCAATATGATGAAATTTATATAGAGGTAAAGCTTAAATTTAATATAGTCAAAATAGAAATATTAGTATAACCCTAAGTATATTAAGTAAAACTGAAATGTAGTCTAGTCACTTGTAGACAAGGAAAAGAAGGTAATTCCCAGCCCGGGCTGCGCCTTAGAAAGTGTGCACTGGCCGCCAGAGCACCCTAGCGGCTCCCTGCGGTCTTCTCTCTGGACGGGGTAACGGGTTGTCAGGGGCCGCTCGGCTTTTCGTATTTTGCACAAGGTCAGCGAATTGACTGTGCGCTCAGTTCTTCAAACTGGAAACAGGAGGAAGAGCGAGTTCCATTAGGAAGCACAGACAAGGAAACAAAAGGCGCCTTTTTTTTTTTTTTTCTTCTAAAGCCTTCCCCTCCCCCACGGCGGCGGGAGCAACTTCCCGCCTCCTCCGGCAGGTTCTCAGTTCGGTCCGCCGCCTGCCGTATAAAAGCCGGTGCTCGGCTGAGGCGTCGGCGTTTCAGCTTTCAGCTCCCTCTGCTGTGTGGTCATGTCTGGTCGCGGCAAAGGCGGGAAGGGCCTGGGCAAGGGCGGCGCCAAGCGCCACCGCAAAGTCCTGCGCGACAACATCCAGGGCATCACCAAGCCCGCCATCCGCCGCCTGGCCCGGCGTGGCGGCGTCAAGCGCATCTCCGGCCTGATCTACGAGGAGACCCGCGGGGTGCTGAAGGTGTTCCTGGAGAACGTGATCCGCGACGCCGTCACCTACACGGAGCACGCCAAGCGCAAGACCGTCACCGCCATGGACGTGGTCTACGCGCTCAAGCGCCAGGGGCGCACGCTCTACGGCTTCGGCGGCTGAGCTGCTCGGGCTCCAACTTTGCTTTCTCGAACGGCCCTTTTCAGGGCCACCCACCTAATCTTCTAAAGACCTGCAACATTGTTTCTGATAGCCATTATTTTCGCTGAGGGGGTCGTTCTTGTCTCTGACAAAGGTATTTCGGGTTCTCGAATTTTACAAGCCTTATGTGTTTCTTAATGACTTTAAACTGCATCCAACTGTTCATATGAATGTTTGATTACCCCTAAGCCTAATGAAAGCAACATAGAGAAGGACCAGTATTCTCATCTTTCTTGAAAATGGAAACCCAAACTATACGACAAAGCCCAACCACTGTTTATGATGTGAACCACTAGGTAAGGCCTAAAATGCCATAACTACTTGGATAAAACTTAAATGCAAAATATTAACTCCATTTATCACTAGAGAGAAGTCTTACTGGCCGAGAGCACTAACTGCTCTTGAGCGCAGGAGTTCACCTCCTGGCACCCTCCGATTCCAGGATGTCTGCTGCCTTCCTTCTGACTCCCACTTCCACGTGTACAGAAATACTCATGCATAAATAAGTTATGAGAAATTAATTCAAATTTAAGTAGTACAGCAAAGGTTAAGGTGGAGCAAGGAGATTTATGTATGTATTTTTGAGGTGGGGGTCTCACGTACCCCCAGCTGGCCTTGAACTCATTTTTTAGCCAAAGCTGGTCTTGAATTCCTGGGTGACTATCTGATTTCATCCCCGGAGTGTCTTTAATTACAACATGCAGCAACACCTCTGTCTCATTTTTCTTACTCCTGCATCAGGCTTCTTCACTGGTGAAGAAGACAAAGGTCCCAGTTTGGACAAATTCGAAAGCAGCTAGGCCAGTGACCAGGCCTCTTCATTTGAGTCGGCGGGCAAACAGACCAGATCACAGCTGTAGCTCAACACAACCTCTAGAATACTCTCAGGTTTTATTTGTGGTTTGGTGGCTAAAAGTACATAGATCCAGAATGGATATCACCACTGTGTGGCTGACTTTGGGCACTCCATATACTAAGTATATTTAGTATATATGAATTTAGCACCCAGGTATTTCATATTTAAATACTACTTCACAAATACTATTCATCTCTTGAATCTTTATCACTTTATTATACATGTTAACACAGTTGCACAACTTTTTATCTATAACGAACACATTTTAGGATCTTGTTTTATCTATCACATTTGTTTCTCAGTAGGAGAACTAAGTAATTTCATATAGTTCCAGGGAGGTACTTTTCAAGTGCCAGGATACCAAGACCATGAATTTTTCAAAGTATCATCCACCTCTGGAACAGATGTGTGACGATATGGTATTATCAATCCAATTTTAGTTCTGCTCCATTTCAGTGATAAAGTTATCAAAAGGTAAAGAACTTGCTTGATTTAATAATGATTCACTAGTTCTCACTGCTGGCAATAATTTTATCCCTGTGAAATGGAATTTAAATATAACATTTAGTAGAAAATCTGCTCACTCTCCTGTGTTGTTTTGTGAACAGGGCTGAAAATATGAATCATTCATTTTCTACAAAGTCATTATCCTTAAATATTCCTGCTAATACCGGAAGATGTTTGAGAAGATAGTTTGTAAAAACAAGAGATTGTGTCAGCTAAGCAGGCACGTGCTGGTACATGTGCAGGTACACGTGCTGGTACAGGCGCTCCAGACACAGTAGCCTCAGTGCATTCAGTCTGAAGTCGTTATTGCTGTGTTGTCTGAGTTATGGCATCGGAAATCTAAGGCCAGTCCAGGTGCTGTCCGACAAGTGTCTTTACAGCTCTTCTTCCCCCACTGCCTGGGGTGTGGGTATCAGACCCTAGGCCTTTCTGTTTCCGTCCCAGGTTCCTTGCATTGCAGATCTTGGTTGTGCAGGACCCTCAGAGACAGACAGCAAGCCAGGAGTCTTGAAAGAGCAGGGCCTGCCCCTCAGCACCTCCCCTCTTCTGCCCTTCTTCCGGGAGCACAACCTACAGTCTGAACTCTTCAGCTGTTCTGTCCTGCTGCTGCCCTGAAGCCCTGATGCCTCTGGAAAAATCAGTGGTCAGATCCAAGCTTTGGGGCCTGGGTCTACAGATAATTCTATGGAAAAGAAGAGACATTTATTGGTAATAAAACAGAATATGCCTTGTTCATCTATTAGATAAATTGACATCATTTTGCAGAAGGGTAGTGTTGTCTATTAGATGTTGCAGGATCCAACACTATGGATAATCATAAAGTCCAAAAGGCTTCTGATACATTACCTGATGCATTGGCTATTATTGTAAAAAACAATAATACACATAGGAACAAAACTAATCTTCTGGCATTTTTATGTTTCACTTGTTTGATGAGGACTATAAAATATATTTTATCTTAAAACATCTTTAAAAATATTTGGTAAACCTTCATATTGATGAGTTTCTACTTGTTAATGATGGGATGTACAATTTATTTTTTTAAAATTTCCTATACACAATTATAGTATGACTCTTAAAAAGTTCTTATTAATAAAATCAAACCTGAGGCCAGTTATTGGGGTGAATGCTGGAAGATCAGAAAAGCAGAACAAGCCACAGCTACCTCACCTCGCCAGTTCCTCAGCTGATCCTGTTTTCTCAGAATGGAAGCCTCTGAGTCCTTATCCAAATGAATCTCAGCTGAACTGCTGCTCAAAAGCCTGAATGATTAACCAGCTAAAAGCTTCTAGTTTTTGGTCCTCATGCCTTATATACCTTTCTGCTTTCTGCTGTCACTCCCTGGGATTAAAGGCGTGTGTCACCATGCCTGGCTGTTTCCTATGTGGCCTTAAACTCACAGAGATCCAGAGGGATTTCTGCCTCTGGAATGCTAGGATTAAAGGCGTGTGCTACCACTACCTAACCTCTATGTTTAATATTGTGGCTGTCCTGTTCTCTGACCCCAGATAGGTTTATTAGCATGCACAATATTTTGGGGAACACAATACCACCACATACAATTGTAGCAGGAATCTTAAAAAGTTCTTATTAATAAAATCAAACCCAGGGCCAGTTATTGGGGTGAAATGCTGGATGATCAGAGAGACAGAACAAGCCACAGCTATCTCACCTTGCCAATTCCTCTGCTGGTCTTGTTTCCTCAGACTGGAAGCTTCTGTATCCTCATCCCAATGGCTCTCAGCTAAACTGCTGCTCCAAAGCCTGAAACCTTAACCAGCCAAATGCTTAACCAGCCAAATGCTTAACCAGGCCAAATGCTTCTAGTTTCTGGTCCTCACGCCTTTCTGTTTTCTACCATCACTCCCTGGGATTAAAGGCTTGCTTTCTGGGAGTAAAGGCGTGATGAGTCACCATGGCTATATCCTTGAACACATGGATTTCTTCCTCTGGAATGCTAGGATTAAAGGCGTGTGCTACCACTGCCTATCCTCATGTTCAATATTGTGGCTGCTCTGTCTCTGACATCAGATAAGTTTATTAGCATGCACAATATTTGGGAGAATACAATACCACACACAATATATAACAGCAGTCCTCACAATTGCATATGACTATTTCCGAACATAAACAGTGTCTTCTATAAAATGAATAAACAATGTAATGTGTCCTCTGTGCTTATCTGGTAAACATCAAAAATATCTAATATAACTAACATTTCATTGGCTTCTTCTTTCAAAGTGTATTCTTACTGGAAAAAGTAATAAAAGGTTTTAGACATGTATCCCTAAGACAAACAGTAAAACTACAGCTATAAGATTACATTTGAATTAAATTGTACATAGTAAATGTGGCCTTTTTATTTAGATATCAAAAATAAAAAATTATTCAATAAATCAATGGAAAATTATCACAAATATATAACAAACCTTTATAGGATATTGAGGAAATAATAAATTTTAAAAAAGAAATGGAAAGAAACCACATAATTATTTCAAGTGACTCTAAAAAAGCAACTGGTAAATTTCAACAATCCTTCATGATAAACTTCCTGGAGACTTTAGGAATAGACAGAACCTACCTCAAAAAGTAAAGGCTCTATACAACGAACCTATAGCCAGCACGCTGTTAAATGGAGACAAACTAGGAGCATTTCCTCTGAAACCAGGACGATGAAGGTGACTGTTGTCCCTTCTCTCATTCTCTAGAGTGTTGAAGTCTTCTATAGCAACCAGACAAGAGAAAGACACACAAGGGATCATAACGGAGAGCAAAGAAGTCAGACTACCCCTTTACTTAAAAGACCCTGTGGAATCTAGTCGAAGCCTCATGCGCTTAATAAAGATAGACATATAAATTTGCAGTATACAAAAAACCAATAAAATCAAAAACAAAACAGTAGTTCTTATGTTACAGACAGTTGACTCTCTCAGAAACTGATTAGGAAAAAACATTCCATTAAAAATATCCCCAGTTAAGTGTTCAGGAATATATCTAACCAAAATAATTCAAAGGCCTCTGCAACAAGAACTTTAAGATATTGAAAAGGGGAAAGCACAGTGAAGTTTCTAGGGTTGTGCCATCTTGTCCTGACTTCATTTTCTGTCTGTGTAGACATGTCTCAACTCTCTACCCCAACAATGGCCTTGTGTATCTTGGGAATACATTTGCATTGTCGATGACCCTGACCATTTTCCAGATGTATTAACCAACATAACTAATGTTTGTACAAACTAAAAATAAACTAAAATAACCAATAAAATATAAATCAGAATTATCGTGTAGCATCTGGAAGAACTTCTATGTCTGACAAGCAGATGTGAGGCTGCTCTGATCCTCACCTAAGATAGATGTAACTGTAGTCTGTTGTGCCTAAAAACACAGTTTCCTTGAGTTTCAGCAACAAGAGACTTTCTTGGGCACTAGTCCACTCTTGGTGGCTGGCCAAAAACAAAGAACTCTAATTTGGCCTTACATGCATGATGGTGTGTGTGTAACTTTCTCACCTAAAACATAGCAACAGAAGGTACTAGAAAATGAGAAAAATATTCCATGTTCCTGAATAGCAGATATAACATTGCAAAACATCTGTCATAGCAAAATTAATATACAGAATGAATGCAATACATATGAAAATGTCCAAGTCACATTTCACAGCTTTAGAAAAAAATAATGGAACCATGAAGAGGCCACAAATAGCCAAAGCAGCATTAGATGAGCAAGAAAAAAATCCTGGAGGTATCACCTGACTTCATTACTCTATAGAGCTATAGTGATAAAGGGAGCCTAGGCTGGCATAAAAATAGACAGGTAGACAGACCAATGAAACAGAATAGAGGATTGGAAATAAAAAGGCACACCTATACCCACCTAATTTCTGACAAAAGGGGGAAAATACACTTTGGAAATAAGCCTATTCACCAAACGGTGGTAAAACTATTTCTAACTGTCGAAGATTAACATTGGATTTGTAACTTTCATCTTGTACAAAAATTAGTTCAAAGTGGATTAAAGATCTGAGACACTTAAACTTTACAAGAAAGCTTAGAGGATACCCTTCAAGCTATTGTAGGAAGAATTTTTAGATAGAATACAAACAGCACAGGAACTGAGACCAGGTATCAGCAGATGGAACACCATGAAAACAGTTTCTCTACAGTAAAGTAATCAATCAACATCAAACCACCACCTACCAAATGGAATCAAATCTATGCCCTCTACATTTCAGACCAGAGCTTATATCTAGAATTTACAAAGAACTGCAGGAATTAATACCAGAAAAATGAAACTGCCAATCAGCAAATAAACTAAATAGACAGTAAAACAAAACAAAACAAAAATCAAACACAACAACAAAAAGCACAAATTAAAAGCAAATGGCCATTAACTTTTAAGTGTTCAATAATCCAAGACATCAGGTATACACAAATCAAAACTACTTGGAGATACCACTTCAGTCAGGATGCACATTATAAATGTTGGTGAGGGTGTGGAAGAAAGAAACCCAATTCACTGTTCAAATAAAAACAGCCATTGTAGAAATCAGTTTGGAGATTTCTCAGAAACAAAAATATTACAAAGCTGTTTCCTATCTAAGCCTATACTCAGAGAACTAACTCCATATACACCATAGAGATATTTGTACCCCGATGTTCACTGCTGCTCCATTTCCTATAGCAAAGGACTGGAATCAACCTAGTTGTCTACCAGAGGAATGGATAATGAAAATTTTGTATATAAATAACTAAGTAAACTTGAACATTATTCAGCTCTAAAGAAAAATGAAGTTAGAAAATGTGCAGGAAAATAGACGGAATTATAATGTGTATTAAGCAAGGACACAATCTCAGAAAAGAAAAAAAAACCCACATGCTTTCTCATACGTGGCATCTAGCAAATAAGTATATGTAAACTAATGTACATATGGGTACAGCATAATATGAAGAAAACAATAAAGGCCAAGTATAAGGGAGAAAAGAATGAATACAGGTATTGGACAAATTATTCAAAACTGTTTTCCTAATATTTCTGTCCTGAACTTTTGTTTCTGGAGATGGCTTAGGGCATAAAATACATTAAATATTTAACGTGCGACACTTTGTTCAGAATGCACACTACTGTATAGCTTGAGTTATTGGCTCTTGACCGTTTAATTTTGTTATGTGATGCTTTTAATTATTTAAAGTTCACTGTAGTTTACAAAAAAACTCAATTCAGAAACTTGCTCCCCAAAAGTGGTATCAACTTCTAGTCAGTATCACTGCATCACAGGAAACGTGGTTTGCAAAGTCAAAGCAACCTCCTTCTAATTAATGAGACTCTTCGAACTCTATTCCTACAGGACTGTCTGGTAAGGTTTGAAAAAAGCGCCATTAAATACAAGAGAGCAAAATCCTAACGCATCACCACCACTTGACTACTCCACAGCATTCCTTACAAAGACACAGCTTTGGTAACTGGCATGCAAATGAGGAGCACAGACAGGTACGTTCTGATTGGACCGCTAGAAACCGGTCTGCTCCTAACCTGTTAAGCAGTTTTGACAAGTTTATGTCCATGTGACGTTCCCGGAACACTCAATTTCATCAAGAACCGTTCAGCTCCTTCAAGAATATGTGGTGGCCCTGAAAAGGGCCGTTCGAGAAAGCAAAGTGGGAGCCCGAGCAGCTCAGCCGCCGAAGCCGTAGAGCGTGCGCCCCTGGCGCTTGAGCGCGTAGACCACGTCCATGGCGGTGACGGTCTTGCGCTTGGCGTGCTCCGTGTAGGTGACGGCGTCGCGGATCACGTTCTCCAGGAACACCTTCAGCACCCCGCGGGTCTCCTCGTAGATGAGGCCGGAGATGCGCTTGACGCCGCCACGCCGGGCCAGGCGGCGGATGGCGGGCTTGGTGATGCCCTGGATGTTGTCGCGCAGGACCTTGCGGTGGCGCTTGGCGCCGCCCTTGCCCAGGCCCTTCCCGCCTTTGCCGCGACCAGACATGACCACACACCAGAGGGAGCTGAGAGCTGAAACGCCGACTCCTCAGCCGAGCACCGGCTTTTATACGGCAGGCGGCGGACCGAACTGAGAACCTGCGGGAGGAGGCGGGAAGTTGCTCCCGCCGCCGTGGGGGAGGGGAAGGCTTTAGAAGAAAAAAAAAAAAAAGGCGCCTTTTGTTTCCTTGTCTGTGCTTCCTAATGGAACTCGCTCTTCCCCGTTTCCAGTTTGAAGAACTGAGCGCACAGTCAATTCGCTGACCTTGTGAAAATACGAAAAGCCGAGCGGCCCCTGACAACCCGTTACCCCGTCCAGAGAGAAGACCGCAGGGAGCCGCTAGGGTGCTCTGGCGGCCAGTGCACACTTTCTAAGGCGCAGCCCGGGCTGGGAATTACCTTCTTTTCCTTGTCTACAAGTGACTACATTTCACATAATTTCCACTAGTTGAAGCTTTTAAATAGCCACGTCTGCTTATTCATTAAGAATTTATAGAAAAATTTTAACCAATTTCACAGAAATTCACGTATTAAAAAGTTCATATTTTCTCCGTTCTCTTACCCACACTGAGTGTTACCACTAACGATGACTAAAATTCTATCTGTACCTTGATCAGTATTTCTTGGCGGAGGGCCTCTAGTGAAACAGTTTAAACTGATGTGGAGAAAAAATTAAAAGTTTGTGTTTACTTAATATTCTATCATAACTATTTGTACATTTAACAAAGGCTCACGCAGATGACAAAAACATGCTGATGTTATCTTTTCGTATTATAAAATACGTAGTTCTGACCATAATCTAGAATTCAAACGCTTTAATTGAGAGGATAGGTATTGATCAAAATATAACGATAACTTTTCATCAAAGGGGGTATGACATCCTTTATTCTGGAGCCAAATATGAGTGACCATGGCCCCAGAAACACAGGTTTAGGTTACCCCAAATTCCATGTTCAAGAAATGTTTCTTGAATATAGCACATTTTTTTCATAGTAAAATCATAACTGAAAGCGTTTAAAAAATATATTCATGTTTATATGAGGTCATTGTTACTTCCAAACTAAACTCCTTTTCTCCAAACTCCGAAAGGTAGTCCATATATCCAGAAATGGGCTCAACCTGAATGATAGGATTTCTGGCAGTTAGATAAAAGCCAGCATTCCTCAGGAACTTGCCAAACTAGTTCCCATATGCCAAAAGGAGTCAATTTCCCTACCTCTGGCAGAAGAGACCTATGGCTACCTAGGGCTGCATATCAAAGCCCATGCTGGCCTCCAGGCTGCCTCAGTATCAAAGGACAAGGTGTGCATTTCAAAGTCCACACTAGCTTCAGTTCTGCTCATCTCCTCCCCTACCCTAAACTCCCTGCAGCTCAGGGACTTATCTCTGCTGTAGTCTCTCTCTCTCTCTCTCTCTCTCTCTCTCTCTCTCTCTCTCTCTCTCTCTCTCTCTCTTTCTCTCTCTCTTCCTTTCTCTCATTCTCTTACTCTCTCTGTGCTCTATTTTCTATCATGAGTACCTCGATTTCTCCACTGTTCTTTCCTGTTGCCCTAGCCCAGGCCATGTTCAGACTACACATCTTTCCCTGTGCTCTGGACTCTTCCCAAAGCCTCTGCTGGTTCTTCCTCATCTATAGAAAAAACTTAATCATGTCATGGAGAGGTCATGTCAGCGGTTTCCTTACTGCGCCCCCTCACATACAGTCATCAAATCCTTGCAAGATGAGGAACAGCTTGTCCCAGGCCTTACATGTTAGCAGACAGCATTCTTGGCCCTCTGATTAATGGGAAATTAGGGTTTTACTAAGTTGATATTTCAGAAGGTTATTTCATATGTTAGTCATAGGATGTTTGGCCCAACACAGTTTTGGGCAAGGAATGGCTCTTGAGGAGAAAACATAGCCCAAGACAAACCGTAATTAGTCTCTGGCTCTGCAACACTCCAGTGTCTCCACATGGCTGACATTCTAACCATCCAATTAGTCTTTGCAGACACAACTCCTTTCCTGGAGTTCTTGTTCACAAAATGCTAAGGTATTTAATAAATATTACACTTTCCTCCAAAGGCTTCTGAAAACTCTAGTATATACTCACTAGTGCCAGCTGTGAGTGCTCTGGATGAGTATAAACTTAGCATAACTAGATGGAGTGGTTCTGTGTGTTCTTGTGAGTTAGAGCCAAAGGCTTGCACACAGGGCTCTGTCTCTAATCGTTAGCTACAGCCCAAATGTTGTTGTTGTTGGTTTTTTTTTTTTTTTTTTTTTTTTTTTTTTTTTTTGGTTTTTTGGTTTTTTCGAGACAGGGTTTCTCTGTGTAGCTTTGCGCCTTTCCTGGAACTCACTTGGTAGCCCAGGCTGGCCTCAAACTCACAGAGATCCGCCTGCCTCTGCCTCCCGAGTGCTGGGATTAAAGGCATGCGCCACCACCGCCCGGCCACCCAAATGTTTTTTAAATTTATTTATTTATTTATTTTTGCTCAGAATATACTTTCTGTGTATATGACTGAGTCTGATTAATCAACTGGCCACTTGCCCTGATTTATTGATTTCTTTATAATAGATAATATTATCACTAATATAGTTACTTCTTAATTATGGTAGGAAATTATTGCCTTTTGTATTGTTTCCATTCAAAATGTTTAAGTTTTTAGTAGTTTTTTTTTTTTTTTACTTTATTATGTGTATTTAAGTGTGTTTTTTGTACAGGTATGTTTTTGTGCACCACCCATGTGCCTGACACCCAAGCAGGTCAGAAGAGGATGTTAGATCCCCTGGCATGGGGATAATAAATGGATGGTTGTGGGCCCCGTGTGGATACTGGGAACTGAGCCCTGGTCCTTTACAAGAATGTCAAGTGCCTTTAATTGCTGAACTATCTCTCTAGCTCCTTCACTTAAAAAAAAAAAAATGTTTTAAACATTGTGGTTTCTGTTAGGTTTAAAGAAAAATTATTTTGATCTTTTTACCATATTGTATTGTTTCATTAATTAATCAGAGATTTACATCATGGAGATGGCAAGAAGTGGTTGATCTTTTCCCTCATCTTAAAGGTCAAGGCCAATACTGACGATGATTCTTACAACAAATTGAGCAAAGCTACAGTCCCTACGGCAGCAGAGACAAGGCTGACGCAGAGGAAACTTGAAGTAATACAATTCCTTGATAAAAGGTCTACTAATGGGTTTGCTTTGAGACAAAATGGCTAGATCTTTATTGTTTGTTTTTTGAAACAAGTTGTCACGTAGGCCAGCTGCTGTGGGATGGTCTGTATGTCAAGTGTGTTGCTGATTGGTCAGTAAATAAATCACTGATTGGCCATTGGCTAGGCAGGAAGTATAGGCGGGACAAGGAAAAGAATTCTGGGAAGTGGAAGGCTGAGAGAGGGACACTGCCAGCCGCCATCAGGACAAGGAAGATGTAAGGTACCAGTAAGCCATGAGCCATGTGGCAAAGTAAAGATTAATAGAAATGGGCTAAATATAAGAGTAAGAGCTAGACAATAACAGGCCTGAGCTAATGGCCAAGCAGTTTAAATAATGTAAGAGTCTGTGTGTTTATTTTATAAGTGGGCTCTGGGACTGGCGGGACTTGGTGGCGGGAGCTGGAGAGAAATTCTCCAGCCTGAGAGAGATTTGCCCTGACCGTGGGCCAGGCAGGAAAACTCTAGCTACAAATGGCGTCCAACGTGATGGCAAGAGTTTCCACCTAAAAACTTAGAAAAAAGATTCTAAAACGGACCTAAAAACAGCTTCCTAATTGTCTCTCTCAAATAAGCGGCAGCTGCCGGTTTGAGCTACTGGCGGGTTCCTAGCGTGCGCTCTCGACCTGCAGTATGGTAGGAATGAGGCCTCTGCAAGTAGCACGTTAAGCTGTGTGGTGGATTTAGCCTTTGCTAGTACAAAACAAAAAAAGAGGTTTCTGGGCTACACGCTACTTTGGTAAAAGTGTAGACCCATTTCTGAGAGTTACGGCTCCCAGAGCTGGCGGAAAGCGGACCACCGCCATGTTGGGAAGCTGAAGTGGACGGAGCCAGCAGCCATTGCACTGTTTCAGGCTTAGAAGGCTGCAGTTTAAAAGCAATAGGCTCAAGCTAATATAAAAAAAAAAGCCACGTAAAGATGACTACCACACAGAGAATCTGGATTATGTTCTCTTTGATATTCGTAACTGCAGAAAAACATTTGATTGTAAAAGCTGTTGAGTTATGCCAAAATGTATATTTTAAAGGTACCTTGACTTCAAAATTTGGATATAAGGATATGTTGCTTTGGAAAAGAGTCTCTGCTCTTGTTTCCACAGAAAGCCAGAGACTATGGATTTGTTCCAGATTAAGATACATCAGGTTTGACCAGCCAAGACCCCCTGAAAGGTCTCCAATGACACCATGGCCCAGATGATTCAACATCCAGAATGGTTTCAAGTCAACTGGCTCAGACGATACAGCCTCACGGACTACTCCATGATCCTAAAATTTTCTTTGTGTCCCCATAAAATACAGCGCCCCCCTCCAGCAGGAAGTAGTAAGAGAAGCTACGCCCAAATTCCCAAATATACCAAGCTGGCTTTAGAGATGGAATTGGCTCACTCCCCCTCTAAACCCAGACATATTGCTCAAAAAAAAAAAAAAAAATGGTTAAGAGATTCTTGTGTCCCAAATCAGAAGAGCCCTCTGGTGTGGGACAGAGAAAAACCAATATTTTTATTTAAAGCAGGTTGATTATAAATACAATCTCTTTCTAAAGAAAAAAAGGGGATAGTTTAGATATGATAGGATGAAAGGGTAGATTAATGAACCTACTTTTAAAGAGTAACAACTTGTTTAAAATGTTTTACATCGCTATAGATTTTAGTTTATTGATACAAGTTTAAACTTAATTTTGTTATACTGTATATATATTTCTATTCTTGTTTGAGGTATTATGTTTATGTAACTCATTTAAAATTATAATGGATAATTAAAAAATAGATTAATAATTAGTCATCTATGATAATCATATTTGTAGCCATGTTAGTTAAGTCTTCTAGGTATACATAGTTATATTTCAGATAGATAGGTAGTCTTCAAACACTTCAAAGACCTACAGAATATGGCATTTAAAATGTTTTAAAAATTTAGACTTTCTGGACAGTGAGACATGTCTGCTCCTGACAGCACCGATTTACTTCAGAGAGGAGGATGGGCATCGAAGACACTCCATATGGAGTTTATCTTCACCTTGACAAAAATAGCCATTTGGGCAAGAAACTGTTCTTGCCTGGACTGCTTGATCAACTGGACATGCAGGATCCATAGAAAGGTGACCACTGAACTTTGCTTGACAAAATGGTCCTTCAGGTTCCTGCTTTGCAGAGAAAACTGCCAGACATTCTACAGGACACAGAAAAAAGTGAATAAGAGACTCTAGGCCTGTGGGCTGAAGACAGATGCCCCAACTTTACAAGAGAACTTTGAATGACTGTCCAGGCTCAGCTGTCTCTGTCTACCCTACAAGACTCCTAAAAGTTGCTTATATCCTTCTCCATTTCTCAGGTAGTAGTATATCCTTCTGAGGTCTTTGATGTGGTTAAAGACTAGATACTTACAATTTTCCTTAGTTATAATAAAAGATAAGTTAGATATAAAACCTTAAACTTACAAATATAAGATAGATAGGATCTCTTCTTTAATATTGTAACTGTAATTCTTGCTTGATAATTGTTTTGTTATATGTAATTTTACTATGTTAAAGTTAAAACCTTCCTTTTTAAGAAAAGAAAAGGGGAAGTGCTGTGGGATGGTCTGTATGTCAAGTGTGTTGCTGATTGGTCAGTAAATAAATCACTGATTGGCCATTGGCTAGGCAGGAAGTATAGGCGGGACAAGGAAAAGAATTCTGGGAAGTGGAAGGCTGAGAGAGGGACACTGCCAGCCGCCATCAGGACAAGGAAGATGTAAGGTACCAGTAAGCCATGAGCCATGTGGCAAAGTAAAGATTAATAGAAATGGGCTAAATATAAGAGTAAGAGCTAGACAATAACAGGCCTGAGCTAATGGCCAAGCAGTTTAAATAATGTAAGAGTCTGTGTGTTTATTTTATAAGTGGGCTCTGGGACTGGCGGGACTTGGTGGCGGGAGCTGGAGAGAAATTCTCCAGCCTGAGAGAGATTTGCCCTGACCGTGGGCCAGGCAGGAAAACTCTAGCTACAGCCAGCTGTCCTTGAGGTAGCCATGTAGTCCTGGTTCTTCGGCTGGCTCTAAATGAGTATCTTTATGTAGCTGTTCTCTTGATTTTATGCTTGCTGTACTGAGGTAGAAGAGATTAAATGTAATGGAAATGATGTTAGAAAGGATTTGTTAATAATAGATTTGTTTAGGAGACATTAAGTCAAACAAGGTCGATTTTAGCTAAGGGAGCTTTGCCTCCAAATACCCCAAAGATAAGCAGTGCACTAACCAGGGCTGGTAGAGGAGCAAAATTTAGGATGCTGGGAGGTAACTGTATTGACCAGGGTTGACTGGCCCTTAGGCTCCATTTCCAAAACAGAAGAGACAAAGGTGATTCACAACAGCCATTAGGGCTCATTCCCATATCAAAGAGCAGGCCTCTAGCAGTCAACTCAAGGGAGCCCTGCAGGGTTACAACCACTGGTGAGTCCTCTCCTGCCAGGAAGCAACCACGACCTCCTTCACTTCTTGAGAAAAGCAGTGTTCTGCCAGGTGAGTAAGAGGACCCCAGGTAACATCTATTTTGTAGAGAACACTTAAAATAATTCTCTCGCAATATTTTTGCTCTGTAAATCTCCCACCTGCCTAACGGGCCAGAAATGTAGACTTGACTTTGTTTAAATTGCTCAAAGTGTAACCTGGGGGTGGGACCCAAAGAGATTTAAGAATGTATGTGGAATACAGAAGCTCAAGGTGCATACAAGTTAGTGAAATCTTCTATTCAAGACTAGATCCTCATTGAGAACGAGCCAGAGCTGGACGAACACTTTCATTAAAGAGCCCTTACCCTTTGCTAATCTCCAAGTGTCCAGAGTGCTTCTTCACATTACTCCTGGGACAGTAGTCCACTCCCAAGCACAGGAGATCAGAGCAGAGGGAAAGCTTGGTGCTCAGCTAGCAGCCATGTGTGCAGTGTGGCTTCATCTGGGCCTTTGTGCTGATGTGTGTGGCCCCAGCTTTCCTGGGCTCATTACTGGGGAAGCTAAGGTTTCTTGTCCAGTTCTTGGTCTCCTTAATAAAACAATTTTAAAACAGACTTAGGATGAAGCTCTAGGGTAACTGTATTAATCTTTCATGTGACTTCAAGCCCTTCTACAACAAATATTCAAAGATTCAGGGGAAAAGGTCTTTTTTTTCTTTCTGAATTGCGAGTAAAAGACAGTTGTGTAGAAATGGAATTAGACAAAAGGTGTGGGTGTGAACTGATGGGAAACTCCAGCTAGGACTTTCGGTTCACAATCTTTTCTGCTTCTCAGTATGGAGTTTCCTTTCCCCAGGTCTAAGATGAGACTTCTCGAGAGTTAGGGTCTTATGATCTCCTATCAACAAACTGGTCTTCCTGGTCAGTTATTATCCAGAAAGGGACTGGGACCAGTATTTCTGGTTTTAAGTTTATATCGTAGAGGGACAGTCTCGTTTCTGTCTTACCTGAGGAGTTCTCACTTCTATGGCTCGCCTTAGGGTAGAAAAGGATCAGAAGACCCCCTGGGTGGGGGCAGGAGGTTAACAATAGACCGTTTCTAAAACTCCAGTGCCTTCATGTCCTCAGGAAGTGAACATGCCGAATTCCAAGACGACTGAAAACCCAAACACACCATCTCTTTCATTCCTTTGAGATTAGATCTATTCCTTTTGTGGACAGACGAGAATGGTGTCACACCTTCACTACTCCACACTGAGAACAGTTCTGAGAAGTGTATCCCCCTTATTGCCCATTCTGTTCCTTAGGGGTTGGCTGCCCCCTGAATTTTCTCTTCTGTAGATTGACTGACACTGTTATCAGCTAGGCATGTGGATTCGTCAGGGTTTTCTAGAGAAACAGGACTTATAGACTACATATATTTGTAAGCCATTCTGATACATCCTATTCCGTATGAAAAAGCTTACAGGCTGTGGTCCAGCCAGCCCGACAATGGCTGCCCAATAGTGGAAAGTCCAAGGACCCAGCAGTTGTTCAGTCAATGAGGCTGGATATCTCAGCTGCTCTTCAGTATATCCCTGAGTCCTGAAAAGTAGACTCCAATGACAGTGCAGGAGTGGACTTGTTCTCCAGAGTGAGGGCAAGCTTGCTTTTTCCATGTCCTTTATACAGGCGGCCAACAGAAGGCGTGGCCAAGATTAAAGGGGGATATTTCTATCTCAAAAGATCTGGATTAAAGGTGTATATTCTCACCTCAAAGATTTGGTTTAGAAGTGGGTCTTCTCACTTCAAATAATTTGATTAAGAAAAAAAAATGTTCTCACAGGTGTGCCCAGCTATTTGGATTTTAGTTAGTTCAAGGTGTGGTCAAGTAGCCATCACAGCATGCAAAACTCTCCCATCCTGAGCACTTCAAGCCCAGGTTGAAAGAAAGTCATACCTGGGAGGGAGCCAGAGACACCGAGGACAGTGAAATGTAGATACAGTTGATTGAATTAATACAGAACATTGACCCTTTAAATGTTTACATCCAGTGGGCTGCAGCTATCTCCGGTGAAATAAGAGTCACATAGCCCACATTTCTGAAGAGGGCTCATTTAGAAGATACAAATGAGTAGCCAACAGTCTGGGGCCCTCAGACCTTCCTTTGATTACCTAAAAGATTGCTTTTTAGGACAAGGGGCAAAAATTGCTTGTAGAAAGGCTAGAGCTTGGACCAGGGTTGGAGAGATGTCTGAGAGGCTAAGAGCACTCAGGTTTGGTGATAGCCTCAGGTCATGAGGAATTCAGTCAGGCTGCACTAATCACAAAGAATTGCTTGGCCCTAGCCTGTCCCTTCTGCTCCATTTGCAGAAACAATATCCCTGGGAATCAAAAACAACCCACCTTACTCCCATTTAAACCACACACACACACACACACACACACACACACACACACAAATGTAACTTCCCGGGAGCTACCCATGTATACATGTATGTATACACACCTGTTCCCCAGTCTTTCTAAATGCAATCAACCTTCTTCTCCCAGAAAAGCTGAGGACCCCTGTTCCAATAAAGCCATCTCCGCCTCTCTGCTTCATTTTTTCTGCACATACCACTCACACGGCAGTTCATAACTGTCTGTAGCTAAGTTCCAGGGGATCTGATGGTATTTTCTGGCCTATCTGGGCAAGCATGCATGTGCTGCACAGACACACATGAAGCCAAAATACCCATCCACCTAAAATAAAATAATAAAAAGAAGTAATTCAAAAAAGGCCATAGCCTGCCATCTTCCAACATTTTGACTTCTTGTTAACAAAGCTTTTCTTTTTCGTTCTTCTGCCTCTTCGCTTATGGAGTCCCTCGGGCTGCAGTAACCAAGCCTTGGGAAGGAACAGTGGCTCACCTCCTGTGTCCTATCATGTTTCTCCATCACCTCCCCCTCTTAATCATATGCAGCATATAAACTCTTTATAATGCACACTAATATTTTCTAGTTTTGTTAAATAGCAAAGAAGTTTTCCAGGGTTCTTGGAGATGTTCAATTTTCTTTTCTTTTTCTTTTCTTTTTCTTTTCTTTTCTTTTTTTTTTTTTTTAACATTTCTCTAATAACAAAGGTGTCTGTTTTCCATTAGCCCTTTCTGTCGCTACTAAATTTGTATAATGCAATGAGATGACTCAGGATGGGAGCTGCTAACTAGAAAAACAGCCAAACATAGTCTGGGTTGTTGACCGAACCGAAAACAGCCACCTTTTGTATTCTGTGGTGATATAATATCCTGAAAATATCTGTTACATTCTAAGAGACTGGAGTGTTGGCTGTGCCTCACAGCCAAAGTTAATAATACAACCAGAAGTCCCTTTTAAGAGGGTTGGCCTGGCTTGTTTGTTTAACCTACATTGAAGAGAACAATGTATCATTCATCCTTGTCTTGGATTTCCCACGCAATCGACTTTTGCCACCTGAACTGGCGCATAGCAGCACTCCTAAGGTACGTCCTCTTCCGTGTATCTTTGCTGAAAGCTGCAGATAAGAAGGTGAAAGCAGCTTTCTAAAGTCTACCACACAAGCTGAAAGTGACGTTTATGGATATGTGTTTATTAGTCATGATCAGCTGTAGCCAGTGACTTAATCCTTGTAAAACTGCTAAAGATTTCTGTAAAGCAGTGGTTCTCAACCTTCCTAATACTGCGACCCTTTAATACAGTTCTTTATGTTGAGGTGACCCCAGCCAACCATAAAATTATTCCATTGCTACTTCATACGTGTAATTTTGTTACTGTTATGAACTGTAATGTAAATAGCTGATATGCAGGACATCTGATATGTGACCCCCAGGAGGCTGCACCCCACAGGTTGAGGACCAATGCTCTAGAGGCCATGTGATGCTTTCTAAGCTGTTCAATAAATACAGAGCGAAGCCCTTTGTTAGAGACAGGTACCATTCACACACATAGCTCATAATGATAAGTTTTAAATCCCAGGTTGCCGGGTACCCGCTGCTGCCAATTTAATAAGCCAATCAAGCAGAATTAAGTAGATTAAATAAATCCAGCCTCAATGAACAGAGCAAAGCAATCCTGGGTGACCCCTGGAAAGGCAGGGGAAGAGTCACATGACAATATGGCTACCATGCCTCAAGTAACCTGTACCTATGGTCTTGAGAAGCCCCAGGGAGGGACTGGCTTTTGGTAGGCTTTGAGGGGGTGGGGGTCTGGAACAGCAGGGTAGCTCTAGGGGAGGGGCTGCTGTTTGGTGGGCTTTGAGGGGGCCGGTTTGGTGAGAGAGAGAGGGGAGGGGAGTTGATGTTCTCCAGAACATTCCAGACTCTTTGGGTAAATGTGTGCCAGGGGCTGAGGTGGAACTTCCACCAGAACACATACAACAGACAGACACAGAGACAGAAGACGCAGGGAGAGACTAACACGACAGCCTTCAGTTAGGCACAGTTTCAGACTCATACTCCTTCACACAGACAGACATGAAGACAGACAGACAAATGACACAGGAAGCATGAAGTAGACAGGGAATGCAAATCTGGGCTTGCTCTTGGACAGCTCCAAGGGGAAATGCTTTCATTTCTTTCTTTAATGTGACACCAGTGCATTCCCGGTGACTCAGAATTATCACTAACGTGTTTAATCCGAAGGGTATTCTACTTAGTTTCTTCTCTAAGTTTAGTAATTACAGCCCCAATGAAGGGTGGGGCAGCAGGATGAGCTGCAGCGGGCATTAGCAGGCCCCCAGACCTTAGCAGGACTGACTCCATGATGGAAGTACCATTCAGGCCATAAAACTCAGCTGGTAGACGGCACCACCCGCCAAGATGAAAACAAGGACCTAATCCATCAATGTCCCTAGTTCTGAGAAAGTCTCTATATTTTCCTTGTTTTTTGGCTTCTGTAGTTCTGCTTCTGGCTAACTGAAACAAGCCAAGCCAGGATATATTTTTGTGATTAAAAGCTCACCCTGAGGAAGTCTCGGTGCTAGAGTGGTATCCTGAACACCCAGTGTAATGGCCAGCTGGCTAATAAAGACTTTCTGTTGGCTTGACCTGCGTCAGGATAATCTTCTCTGGTGGGTATGCCACAACAGAGCTTTCTAAATTGTGGTCATATATCTTATTTAGGACTTTTAATAATCTGCTAAACTCAGAGACCCTCTCTATCTAAAGGCTATGATTGTAAGGATTTCCCCCTGTTCTGTGGGCAGACTTGGGCTGCCGCGGTGTTGTTAAAGGACCTCCTTGCCTGACACGCATCTCAGTACATCTCTCTTCCCAGCCTGGAGAGAATCTTTAATGTTTAGAACAGTGACCTGAATCCTTTATGATGAGAGTGTAACAAAACTCCAGCACTTTCCCT
The DNA here is from genome assembly GCF_949786415.1 of Peromyscus eremicus. Classification (NCBI taxonomy): domain Eukaryota; kingdom Metazoa; phylum Chordata; class Mammalia; order Rodentia; family Cricetidae; genus Peromyscus; species Peromyscus eremicus. The sequence goes on from NC_081420.1 coordinate 40,301,940, forward strand.
CGATTTCCTGAGACAGTTGAGAAATTATTAAACCTGAAAAGTTGTGACCTCTGAACTTGGTGCTGGGTATTCAGGAGAAATATGAGTGGCCTAGGAATCTACTTGCACATGTTACCTGATGGGAAGTCAATTTTGTTGAAGGCCATGTACCTATTTTTTAGTCCCTCTCCCTGTTTCCAGGTGACTTGCCCCAGAACAAAACTCCAATACAGCTGTTGGCATCAGTAGTTACAAGGAAATTTATGGACACTGTTAAAAATTAGGCCAACAAATCAGGAAAATAAGACAAACTGAAAAATACTTAAACAAGTCCAAAGGGTGCATCTAAAATGACTTCCAGGGCCTTGGTCATGACTGGGACTGTGAGGAAATACAAGACAGACAGACACATGGATAGAAAGCCGAGATTGGATGAACTGGTGTCTGGGCTGTAGGAACCACAGCACCCACAAGCGCAGCGTTTCTTATATAGAGTTGAACAGGAGGCAGGTTTGTTGCACACAGCTGGACAAGGAAGTGGGGTTATTACATACAGATAAACAAGAAGTCAGTGTTTATGGCGTACAGCTTCATCAAGGAGACAGGTTTGACTAATCTCTGTAGGAGCAGTCTATATCGGAGCCGACTTCCGGCCTTGATATTGAGGGAGGGGAGTTAGGCATTTTCTGCACACACTATCAACATCCACACATGGACCAGAAGAGCAGGTTTTGCCATGCCTCTGAGTCTCATCCTGGTGTGGGGAGCTTTTCCATTCCTTCATGGCTCTGAGATTCTAGGGTCCGTGACCTGGCTGTACCATGTCAACAATACAAATTCCCTTAGGACTTCATTTATTCCAAGCTTCCTCTGCTCCCTATACACCAAGGAGTTTCCTCATGAGCCGTGGTAGAGTGCTCAATATTTACTGAGTAAGGTTATTGGTAAATCCTTTATAACACTAACTTGTTACTCCTAAGTTTCTCCCACTTCAATGGAAATATTCTTTTTTTCATACATTTAATATTCCTTACATATATAGAGGAACTTGGAAATGCCACTCCAAATTTTACCTTTTGCAGTACAAACTAAGGACATTTTGGAATCAAATTCATGGATATGCTTGATCTGATTTTCCATTAAATTACCAAAGACAAGCCACCCAGAAGCAACTGCATTATCCTGAGTGAGTATCCTCGGCAAGAACAACGTCCTGATTAGGTGTAATTTATGTCCCACTAGTTTGCCTGTTTCCCTCGTCCACCAAGAAGGAACATACAGTTACAGATCTCTCTGAAGATTATTTGTTTTTCTTCATGTAATAAATGTATACACTTTTCTCTTGTTAATCCATCTCATTGACTTAATCATGGAACAAAGAAAGTAGGTATCATAAAGCATTATTTGGCAAATTGCCATATGATGTTTGCGTTCACTGAAAAGCTGTCTGAGAGTGTATTGCCTAACCGGTGGTGACCCAAGTATGATTGTGTTAACGCCTCTGGAGTCTTTGAGTGGTTGGTAACACATGCCTTTATTGTGGGCACTAGGGAGGCAGAAGCAGGCAGATCTCTGAATTCGAGGCCAGCTTGGTCTACAGAGACATTTCTGGGACAGCTAGGCTACACAGAAACCCTGTTTCGAACTGTCCCTCCCCCCCCAACTCTGCCCATGAAAAAGAATCAAAGTCTCTTACAAGGTCCCTTGTGTAAGGATTAGCTGCTCCCCTAATGCTGTCACTGGGAAGGAATAGAAAACAGCCCAGGCATAAGATCATTGTGTCCATAAAAGGTGAACAGCTTCTTACTTTTGTTTATCCCATGATGAAAAAGTGCTCTCAGGGATAAAACCAAAACTATCTGGGCAGTGGTGGTGCACGCCTTTAATCCTAGAATTTGGGAAGCAGAGGCAGGAGGATCTGAGAGTTCGAGACCAGCCTGGTCTACAGAGAAAGTTCCAGGACAGCCAGGACTACACAGAAATCCTGTCTAAAAAAAAAAAAAAAAAAAAAAAAGCTAGCACTTCAGTTATGGGAAGCTCAGCAATGGAGGGAAAGCCCACTAGCAAACTCCAGCTGACTGCAACTTCCCAGCTGGTTCCCGCTTTATGTTGTGAGCAACAGATTTGACCCATGAAATCCAGCTGACCGCCTGAACAATGCTTCCTCAGTTGATTGCTGCTGGAGGCTTTCAGATCCCATTTGATGAGGTTTTACCTACTGCTTCTCTCACTATTATTTATTTATTATTTGCTTTTGACTTGCTATATACTTAATAAACTGACTCATTCAAAACTGAAATGATAGTCATCATAGACCATTCTCTGGACTGTAATGAATATCAGAGGGAGTTTACCCTCTCATGAGGATTCAGGCTGAAGTTCTACCTCTAAATGCACGATATCTGGTCTTGGTGAACATGCCTACAGCATGTAGCGGGCTGAGGAAGGAGGACTCTTGTGAGTTCCAAGCAAGTCTGGCTACATAGCAAACTCTCAATCTTTAAAAAGGAAAAAAAAAAAAAAAAAAAAAATGAGTAAGCAGATCAATGAGAGAAATTTTATTGAAATTGTACCGTATTTGAGGTATTTTCTTTTCAGGGACTGTATTATTATTTCGGAGAATAGTTAGCTCATAGCTCAGTCTTTGCATTCACACAAGACAGGATGTAAGTTGTAACTTCAGTGCAGTCCATTCTCATTTAATTTCCTCAACTTTAAAAGAAGGAAGACAATAGAACTTGTTCCACAGGATACTATAGAGATTGGAGATAACGAACAAAATGGTTAGACAGGCGTGTTAAGATCTGACTATACAACAGCTAAAATTCATTTTGAGCACCTGTGTACTA